>NC_092116.1:42077520-42168116 GCF_045679555.1 Salvelinus alpinus | reverse complement strand
CATCATGTTTTATCTACTGTCGACAGAGGAGGTCAGAATAGAGAGGATGTAGTCTGTCTTCATGTTCTAGTACCCATAATACATCATGTTTTATCTACTGTCTACAGAGGAGGTCAGAATAGAGAGGATGTAGTCTGTCTTCATGTTCTAGTACCCATAATACATCATGTTTTATCTACTGTCTACAGAGGAGGTCAGAATAGAGAGGATGTAGTCTGTCTTCATGTTCTAGTACCCATAATACATCATGTTTTATCTACTGTCTACAGAGGAGGTCAGAATAGAGAGGATGTAGTCTGTCTTCATGTTCTATTACCCATAATACATCATGTTTTATCTACTGTCTACAGAGGAGGTCAGAATAGAGAGGATGTAGTCTGTCTTCATGTTCTAGTACCCATAATACATCATGTTTTATCTACTGTCTACAGAGGAGGTCAGAATAGAGAGGATGTAGTCTGTCTTCATGTTCTAGTACCCATAATACATCATGTTTTATCTACTGTCTACAGAGGAGGTCAGAATAGAGAGGATGTAGTCTGTCTTCATGTTCTAGTACCCATAATACATCATGTTTTATCTACTGTCTACAGAGGAGGTCAGAATAGAGAGGATGTAGTCTGTCTTCATGTTCTAGTACCCATAATACATCATGTTTTATCTACTGTCTACAGAGGAGGTCAGAATAGAGAGGATGTAGTCTGTCTTCATGTTCTAGTACCCATAATACATCATGTTTTATCTACTGTCTACAGAGGAGGTCAGAATAGAGAGGATGTAGTCTGTCTTCATGTTCTAGTACCCATAAATCATCATGTTTTATCTTCTGTCTACAGAGGAGGTCAGAATAGAGAGGATGTAGTCTGTCTTCATGTTCTAGTACCCATAATACATCATGTTTTATCTACTGTCTACAGAGGAGGTCAGAATAGAGAGGATGTAGTCTGTCTTCATGTTCTAGTACCCATAATACATCATGTTTTATTTACTGTCTACAGAGGTCAGAATAGAGAGGATGTAGTCTGTCTTCATGTTCTAGTACCCATAATACATCATGTTTTATCTACTGTCTACAGAGGAGGTCAGAATAGAGAGGATGTAGTCTGTCTTCATGTTCTAGTACCCATAATACATCATGTTTTATCTACTGTCTACAGAGGAGGTCAGAATAGAGAGGATGTAGTTTGTCCTCATGTTCTAGTACCCATAATACATCATGTTTTATCTACTGTCTACAGAGGAGGTCAGAATAGAGAGGATGTAGTCTGTCTTCATGTTCTATTACCCATAATACATCATGTTTTATCTTCTGTCTTTTGTCTACAGGGTTCAGAAGACAGAGGGGTGAGTTGTGTGTGAAAGTCTGTGTACAACTGCATGTATTTCATTGATGTGGGTGAAATGTGTAACAGTTTCTTAACACACATATAATACAGGAATACTCAACATTAACGATGTTTTATAATCTGGCTACTTACTGTATGTTGAAGGTTAAACTCTACTGGACCTGTTAGGTTCTCTACTGGACCTGTTAGGTTCTCTACTGGACCAGTTAGGTTCTCTACTGGACCGGTTAGGTTCTCTACTGGACCTGTTAGGTTCTCTACTGGACCTTTTAGGTTCTCTACTGGACCGGTTAGGTTCTCTACTGGACCTGTTAGGTTCTCTACTGGACCTGTTAGGTTCTCTACTGGACCGGTTAGGTTCTCTACTGGACCTTTTAGGTTCTCTACTGGACCGGTTAGGTTCTGTATTGGACCAGTTAGGTTCTCTACTGGACCGGTTAGGTTCTCTACTGGACCTTTTAGGTTCTCTACTGGACCTGTTAGGTTCTCTACTGGACCTGTTAGGTTCTCTACTGGACCTTTTAGGTTCTCTACTGGACCGGTTAGGTTCTCTACTGGACCTGTTAGGTTCTCTACTGGACCGGTTAGGTTCTCTACTGGACCTGTTAGGTTCTCTACTGGACCTGTTAGGTTCTCTACTGGACCTGTTAGGTTCTCTACTGGACCTTTTAGGTTCTCTACTGGACCGGTTAGGTTCTCTACTGGACCTGTTAGGTTCTCTACTGGACCGGTTAGGTTCTCTACTGGACCTTTTAGGTTCTCTACTGGACCGGTTAGGTTCTCTACTGGACCTGTTAGGTTCTCTACTGGACCGGTTAGGTTCTGTATTGGACCAGTTAGGTTCTCTACTGGACCGGTTAGGTTCTCTACTGGACCTGTTAGGTTCTCTACTGGACCTGTTAGGTTCTCTACTGGACCTGTTAGGTTCTCTACTGGACCTTTTAGGTTCTCTACTGGACCGGTTAGGTTCTCTACTGGACCTGTTAGGTTCTCTACTGGACCGGTTAGGTTCTCTACTGGACCTGTTAGGTTCTCTACTGGACCGGTTAGGTTCTCTACTGGACCGGTTAGGTTCTCTACTGGACCGGTTAGGTTCTCTACTGGACTTGTTAGGTTCTCTACTGGACCTGTTAGGCTCTCTACTGGACCTGTTAGGTTCTCTACTGGACCGGTTAGGTTCTCTACTGGACCTGTTAGGTTCTCTACTGGACCGGTTAGGTTCTCTACTGGACCGGTTAGGTTCTCTACTGGACCTGTTAGGTTCTCTACTGGACCTGTTAGGTTCTCTCCTGGACCGGTTAGGTTGTCTACTGGACCTGTTAGGTTCTCTACTGGACCTGTTAGGTTCTCTACTGACCAGTTAGGTTCTCTACTGGACCTGTTAGGTTCTCTACTGGACCTGTTAGGTTGTCTACTGGACCTGTTAGGTTCTCTACTGGACCTGTTAGGTTGTCTACTGGACCGGTTAGGTTCTCTACTGGACCTGTTAGGTTCTCTACTGGACCTGTTAGGTTCTCTACTGGACCTGTTAGGTTCTCTACTGGCTGTACTGGGTAGAGAGGAACCAGGCTCTGAGGGTTGACCAGTCCTCTACTGGCTGTACTGGGTAGAGAGGAACCAGGCTCTGAGGGGTGACCAGTACTGACTGTAATGGGTAGACCAGAGGAACCAGGCTCTGAGGGGTGACCAGTCCTCTACTGGCTGTACTGGGTAGAGAGGAACCAGGCTCTGAGGGGTGAACAGTCCTCTACTGACTGTACTGGGTAGAGAGGAACCAGGCTCTGAGGGGTGACCAGTCCTCTACTGGCTGTACTGGGTAGAGAGGAACCAGGCTCTGAGGGGTGACCAGTCCTCTACTGACTGTACTGGGTAGAGAGGAACCAGGCTCTGAGGGGTGACCAGTCCTCTACTGACTGTACTGGGTAGACCAGAGGAACCAGGTTCTGAGGGGTGACCAGTCCTCTACTGACTGTACTGGGTAGACCAGAGGAACCAGGCTCTGAGGGGTGACATCATGTTTTATCTACTGTCGACAGAGGAGGTCAGAATAGAGAGGATGTAGTCTGTCTTCATGTTCTAGTACCCATAATACATCATGTTTTATCTACTGTCTACAGAGGAGGTCAGAATAGAGAGGATGTAGTCTGTCTTCATGTTCTAGTACCCATAATACATCATGTTTTATCTACTGTCTACAGAGGAGGTCAGAATAGAGAGGATGTAGTCTGTCTTCATGTTCTATTACCCATAATACATCATGTTTTATCTACTGTCTACAGAGGAGGTCAGAATAGAGAGGATGTAGTCTGTCTTCATGTTCTATTACCCATAATACATCATGTTTTATCTACTGTCTACAGAGGAGGTCAGAATAGAGAGGATGTAGTCTGTCTTCATGTTCTAGTACCCATAATACATCATGTTTTATCTACTGTCTACAGAGGAGGTCAGAATAGAGAGGATGTAGTCTGTCTCCATGTTCTAGTACCCATAATACATCATGTTTTATCTACTGTTTACAGAGGAGGTCAGAATAGAGAGGATGTAGTCTGTCTTCATGTTCTAGTACCCATAATACATCATGTTTTATCTACTGTCTACAGAGGTCAGAATAGAGAGGATGTAGTCTGTCTTCATGTTCTAGTACCCATAATACATCATGTTTTATCTACTGTCTACAGAGGAGGTCAGAATAGAGAGGATGTAGTTTGTCCTCATGTTCTAGTACCCATAATACATCATGTTTTATCTACTGTCTACAGAGGAGGTCAGAATAGAGAGGATGTAGTCTGTCTTCATGTTCTAGTACCCATAATACATCATGTTTTATCTACTGTCTACAGAGGAGGTCAGAATAGAGAGGATGTAGTCTGTCTTCATGTTCTAGTACCCATAATACATCATGTTTTATCTACTGTCTACAGAGGAGGTCAGAATAGAGAGGATGTAGTCTGTCTTCATGTTCTAGTACCCATAATACATCATGTTTTATCTTCTCTGTCTTTTGTCTACAGACGAGGTCAGAAGACATTGGGGTGAGTTGTGTGTGAAAGTCTGTGTACAACTGCATGTATTTCATTGATGTGGGTGAAATGTGTAACAGTTTCTTAACACACATATAATACAGGAATACTCAACATTAACGATGTTTTATAATCTGGCTACTTACTGTATGTTGAAGGTTAAACTCTACTGGACCTGTTAGGTTCTCTATTGGACCTGTTAGGTTCTCTACTGGACCAGTTAGGTTCTCTACTGGACCGGTTAGGTTCTCTACTGGACCTGTTAGGTTCTCTACTGGACCTTTTAGGTTCTCTACTGGACCGGTTAGGTTCTCTACTGGACCTGTTAGGTTCTCTACTGGACCTGTTAGGTTCTCTACTGGACCGGTTAGGTTCTCTACTGGACCTTTTAGGTTCTCTACTGGACCGGTTAGGTTCTGTATTGGACCAGTTAGGTTCTCTACTGGACCGGTTAGGTTCTCTACTGGACCTGTTAGGTTCTCTACTGGACCTGTTAGGTTCTCTACTGGACCTGTTAGGTTCTCTACTGGACCTTTTAGGTTCTCTACTGGACCGGTTAGGTTCTCTACTGGACCTGTTAGGTTCTCTACTGGACCGGTTAGGTTCTCTACTGGACCTTTTAGGTTCTCTACTGGACCGGTTAGGTTCTCTACTGGACCTGTTAGGTTCTCTACTGGACCGGTTAGGTTCTGTATTGGACCAGTTAGGTTCTCTACTGGACCGGTTAGGTTCTCTACTGGACCTGTTAGGTTCTCTACTGGACCTGTTAGGTTCTCTACTGGACCTGTTAGGTTCTCTACTGGACCTTTTAGGTTCTCTACTGGACCGGTTAGGTTCTCTACTGGACCTGTTAGGTTCTCTACTGGACCGGTTAGGTTCTCTACTGGACCTGTTAGGTTCTCTACTGGACCGGTTAGGTTCTCTACTGGACCGGTTAGGTTCTCTACTGGACTTGTTAGGTTCTCTACTGGACCTGTTAGGCTCTCTACTGGACCTGTTAGGTTCTCTACTGGACCGGTTAGGTTCTCTACTGGACCGGTTAGGTTCTCTACTGGACCGGTTAGGTTCTCTACTGGACCGGTTAGGTTCTCTACTGGACCTGTTAGGTTCTCTACTGGACCTGTTAGGTTCTCTCCTGGACCTGTTAGGTTCTCTCCTGGACCGGTTAGGTTGTCTACTGGACCTGTTAGGTTCTCTACTGGACCTGTTAGGTTCTCTACTGACCAGTTAGGTTCTCTACTGGACCTGTTAGGTTCTCTACTGGACCTGTTAGGTTGTCTACTGGACCTGTTAGGTTCTCTACTGGACCTGTTAGGTTGTCTACTGGACCGGTTAGGTTCTCTACTGGACCGGTTAGGTTCTCTACTGGACCTGTTAGGTTCTCTACTGGACCTGTTAGGTTCTCTACTGGCTGTACTGGGTAGAGAGGAACCAGGCTCTGAGGGGTGACCAGTCCTCTACTGACTGTACTGGGTAGAGAGGAACCAGGCTCTGAGGGGTGACCAGTCCTCTACTGGCTGTACTGGGTAGACCAGAGGAACCAGGCTCTGAGGGGTGACCAGTCCTCTACTGGCTGTACTGGGTAGAGAGGAACCAGGCTCTGAGGGGTGACCAGTCCTCTACTGGCTGTTCTGGGTAGAGAGGAACCAGGCTCTGAGGGGTGACCAGTCCTCTACTGGCTGTACTGGGCAGACCAGAGGAACCAGGCTCTGAGGGGTGACCAGTCCTCTACTGACTGTACTGGGTAGACCAGAGGAACCAGACTCTGAGGGGTGACCAGTCCTCTACTGGCTGTACTGGGTAGAGAGGAACCAGGCTCTGAGGGGTGACCAGTCCTCTACTGGCTGTACTGGGTAGACCAGAGGAACCAGGATCTGAGGGGTGACCAGTCCTCTACTGGTTGTACTGGGTAGACCAGAAGAACCAGGCTCTGAGGGGTGACCAGTCCTCTACTGGCTGTACTGGGTAGAGAGGAACCAGGCTCTGAGGGGTGACCAGTCCTCTACTGACTGTACTGGGTAGAGAGGAACCAGGTTCTGAGGGGTGACCAGTCCTCTACTGGCTGTACTGGGTAGACCAGAGGAACCAGGCTCTGAGGGGTGACCAGTCCTCTACTGGCTGTACTGGGTAGAGAGGAACCAGGCTCTGAGGGGTGACCAATCCTCTACTGGCTGTACTGGGTAGACCAGAGGATCCAGGCTCTGAGGGGTGACCAGTCCTCTACTGACTGTACTGGGTAGACCAGAGGAACCAGGCTCTGAGGGGTGACCAGTCCTCTACTGGCTGTACTGGGTAGAGAGGAACCAGGCTCTGAGGGGTGACCAGTCCTCTACTGGCTGTACTGGGTAGACCAGAGGAACCAGGCTCTGAGGGGTGACCAGTCCTCTACTGGCTGTACTGGGTAGACCAGAGGAACCAGGCTCTGAGGGGTGACCAGTCCTCTACTGACTGTACTGGGTAGAGAGGAACCAGGCTCTGAGGGGTGACCAGTCCTCTACTGACTGTACTGGGTAGAGAGGAACCAGGTTCTGAGGGGTGACCAGTCCTCTACTGGCTGTACTGGGTAGACCAGAGGAACAAGGCTCTGAGGGGTGACCAGTCCTCTACTGACTGTACTGGGTAGAGAGGAACCAGGTTCTGAGGGGTGACCAGTCCTCTTCTGGCTGTACTGGGTAGAGAGGAACCAGGCTCTGAGGGGTGACCAGTCCTCTACTGGCTGTACTGGGTAGAGAGGAACCAGGCTCTGAGGGGTGACCAGTCCTCTACTGGCTGTACTGGGTAGAGAGGAACCAGGCTCTGAGGGGTGACCAGTCCTCTACTGGCTGTACTGGGTAGACCAGAGGAACCAGGCTCTGAGGGGTGACCAGTCCTCTACTGGCTGTACTGGGTAGAGAGGAACCAGGCTCTGAGGGGTGACCAGTCCTCTACTGGCTGTACTAGGTAGAGAGGAACCAGGCTCTGAGGTGTAACCAGTCCTCTACTGACTGTACTGGGTAGAGAGGAACCAGGCTCTGAGGGGTGACCAGTCCTCTACTGGCTGTACTAGGTAGAGAGGAACCAGGCTCTGAGGTGTAACCAGTCCTCTACTGACTGTACTGGGTAGAGAGGAACCAGGCTCTGAGGGGTAACCAGTCCTCTACTGGCTGTACTGGGTAGACCAGAGGAACCAGGCTCTGAGGGGTGACCAGTCCTCTACTGGCTGTACTGGGTAGAGAGGAACCAGGCTCTGAGGGGTGACCAGTCCTCTACTGGCTGTACTGGGTAGAGAGGAACCAGGCTCTGAGGGGTGACCAGTCCTCTACTGGCTGTACTGGGTAGAGAGGAACCAGGCTCTGAGGGGTGACCAGTCCTCTACTGGCTGTACTGGGTAGAGAGGAACCAGGCTCTGAGGGGTGACCAGTCCTCTACTGGCTGTACTGGGTAGACCAGAGGAACCAGGCTCTGAGGGGTGACCAGTCCTCTACTGGCTGTACTGGGTAGACCAGAGGAACCAGGCTCTGAGGGGTGACCAGTCCTCTACTGGCTGTACTGGGTAGACCATAGGAACCAGGCTCTGAGGGGTGACCAGTCCTCTACTGGCTGTACTGGGTAGAGAGGAACCAGGCTCTGAGGGGTGACCAGTCCTCTACTGGCTGTACTGGGTAGAGAGGAACCAGGCTCTGAGGGGTGACCAGTCCTCTACTGACTGTACTGGGTAGACCAGAGGAACCAGGCTCTGAGGGGTGACCAGTCCTCTACTGGCTGTACTGGGTAGAGAGGAACCAGGCTCTGAGGGGTGACCAGTCCTCTACTGGCTGTACTGGGTAGAGAGGAACCAGGCTCTGAGGGGTGACCAGTCCTCTACTGACTGTACTGGGTAGACCAGAGGAACCAGGCTCTGAGGGGTGACCAGTCCTCTACTGGCTGTACTGGGTAGAGAGGAACCAGGCTCTGAGGGGTGACCAGTCCTCTACTGGCTGATATATGTGTAATAACATGATGGTTTTAGAAGGTGTCAACATGTCTTCTAACTGATTATCTGTGTCTACAGATTCAGGAAGATCTTTACCTTTTTATAAGTAGTGTGTCTCTGTTCCTGTTTTGGTTTCAACATGAATGAATATATTCTCCCCCCAGGTGATGATGATGATGATGATGATGATGATGATGATGATGATGATGACCTTTCTGGACAGCTGGGTAAGTGTTGTCTCTGTGTTTACTATATTCATGTACATTTTCAACATTACCAACATTATCAAAGGAAATAAAGGGAATTACCCATAATACATCATGTTTTATCTACTGTCTACAGAGGAGGTCAGAATAGAGAGGATGTAGTCTGTCTTCATGTTCTAGTACCCATAATACATCATGTTTTATCTTCTGTCTACAGAGGAGGTCAGAATAGAGAGGATGTAGTCTGTCTTCATGTTCTAGTACCCATAATACATCATGTTTTATCTTCTCTGTCTACAGAGGTCAGAATAGAGAGGATGTAGTCTGTCTTCATGTTCTAGTACCCATAATACATCATGTTTTATCTACTGTCTACAGAGGAGGTCAGAATAGAGAGGATGTAGTCTGTCTTCATGTTCTAGTACCCATAATGCATCATGTTTTATCTACTGTCTACAGAGGAGGTCAGAATAGAGAGGATGTAGTCTGTCTTCATGTTCTAGTACCCATAATACATCATGTTTTATCTACTGTCTACAGAGGAGGTCAGAATAGAGAGGATGTAGTCTGTCTTCATGTTCTAGTACCCATAATGCATCATGTTTTATCTTCTGTCCACAGACAAGGTCACAAGAGAGAAGGGTGAGTTGCACAACTGCATGTATTTCATTGATTTAAGTGAAAACACTGTCCTTAAAAAATATATACACTATATAGTACACTGATTACCTACACTATATATTACACTATATATTACACTGATTAACCACACTATATATTACACTGATTAACCACACTATATATTACACTGGTTAACTACACTATATATTACACTGATTAACTACACTATATATTACACTGATTAACTACACTATATATTACACTGTATATTACACTGATTAACTACATTATATATTACACTGATTAACTACATTATATATTACACTGATTAACTACACTATATATTACACTGATTAACTACACTATATATTACACTATATAATACACTGATTAACTACACTATATAATACACTGGTTAACTACACTATATATTACACTGATTAACTACACTATATATTACACTGATTAACTACACTATATATTACACTGTATATTACACTGATTAACTACATTATATATTACACTGATTAACTACATTATATGTTACACTGGTTAACTACATTATATATTACACTGATTAACTACACTATATATTACACTGGTTAACTACATTATATATTACACTGATTAACTACACTATATATTACACTGATTAACTACACTATATATTACACTGGTTAACTACACTATATATTACACTACTTAACTACACTATATATTACACTGGTTAACTACACTATATATTACACTGATTAACTACACCATATATTACACTGATTAACTACACTATATATTACACTGATTAACTACACTATATATTACACTGATTAACTACACTATATATTACACTGATTAACTACACTATATATTACACTGTATATTACACTGATTAACTACACTATATATTACACTGACTAACAACACTATATATTACACTGATTAACTACACTATATATTACACTGATTAACTACACTATATATTACACTGATTAACTACACTATATATTACACTGGTTAACTACACTATATATTACACTGGTTAACTACACTATATATTACACTATATATTATACTGATTAACTACACTATATATATTACACTGATTAACTACACTATATATTACACTGGTTAACTACATTGTATATTACACTGGTTAACTACACTATATATTACACTATATATTATACTGATTAACTACACTATATATATTACACTGATTAACTACACTATATATTACACTGATTAAATACACTATATATTACACTGATTAACTACACTATATATATTACACTGATAACTACACTATATATTACCCTGATTAACTACACTATATATTACCCTGATTAACTACACTATATATTACACTGATTAACTACACTATATATATATTACACTGATAACTACACTATATATTACACTGGTTATCTACACTATATATTACACTGATTAACTATATATTAACTACACTATATATTACACTGATTAACTACACTATATATTACACAGATTAACTACACTATATATTACACTATATATTACACTGATTATCTACACTATATATTACACTATATATTACACTGATTAACTACACTATATATTACACTGGTTAACTACACTATATATTACACTGGTTAACTACACTATATATTACACTGATTATCTACACTATATATTACACAGATTAACTACACTATATATTACACAGATGAACTACACTATATATTACACTGGTTAACTACACTATATATTACACTGGTTAACTACACTATATATTACACAGATTAACTACACTATATATTACACAGATTAACTATACTATATATTACACTGGTTAACTACACTATATATTACACTGGTTAACTACACTATATATTACACAGATTAACTACACTATATATTACACAGATTAACTACACTATATATTACACTGGTTAACTACACTATATATTACACAGATTAACTACACTATATATTACACTATATATTACACTGATTAACTACACTATATATTACACTGGTTAACTACACTATATATTACACTGGTTAACTACACTATATATTACACTGATTATCTACACTATATATTACACAGATTAACTACACTATATATTACACTGGTTAACTACAATATATATTACACTGGTTAACTACACCATATATTACACTGATTAACTGCACTATATATTAACTACACTATATATTACTGGTTAACTACACTATATATTACACTGGTTAACTACACTATATATTACACTGATTAACAACACTATAATACTGATTAACTGCACTATATATTAACTACACTATATATTACACTGGTTAACTACACTATATATTACACTGGTTAACTACACTATATATTACACTGGTTAACTACACTATATATTACACTGGTTAACTACACTATATATTACACTGATTAACCAGACTATATATTACACTGATTAACTACACTATATATTACACTGATTAACTACACTATATATTACACTGATTAACTACACTATATATTACACTGATTAACTACACTATATATATAAAAGTATGTGGACAACTCTTTAAATTAGTAGATTCTATTTCATCCACACCCGTTGCTGACAGGTGTATAAAATCAAGCACACAGCCATGCAATCTCCATAGACAAACATTGTCAGTAGAATGGCCTTACTGAAGAGCTCAGTGACTTTCAACGTGGCACTGTCTTAGGATGCCACCTTTCCTACAAGTCAGTTGGTAAGGTTTCTGCCCTGCTAGAGCTGCCCCGGTCAAGTGTAAGTGCTGTTATTGTGGAGTGGAAACATCTAGGAGCAAAAATGTCTCAGCCGTTTAGTGGTAGGCCACAGAATCTCACAGAATGGGACCGCCAAGTATTGAAGGGCGTAAAAATCGTCTGTCCTCGGTTGCAACACTCACTACTGAGTTCCAAACTGCCTCTGGATGCAACGTCAACACAATAACTGTTTGTCTGGAGCTTCATGAAATGGGTTTCCGTGGCCGAGCAGCCGCACACAAGCCTAAGATCACCATGCTCAATGCCAAGCGTCGGGTGGAGTGGTGTAAAGCTCCCCGCCATTGGACTCTGGACTAGTTGAAATACGTTCTCAGGAGTGATGAATCACGCTTCACCATCTGGCAGTCTGACAGATTAATCTGGGTTTGGCGGATGCCAGGAGAACACTACCTTTCTCCAATGCATAGTGTCAACTGTAAAGTTTGGTGGAGGAGGAATAATGGTCTGGGGCTGTTTTTCATGGTTCGGGCCCCTTAGTTCCAGTGAAGAGAAATCTTTGTGGAAACAGTTTGGGGAAGGCCCTTTCCTGTTTCTGCATGAAAATGCCACTATGCACAAAGCGAGGTCCATACAAATGTTTTGTCGAGATCGGTATGGAAGAACTTGACTGGCTTGCACAGAGCCCTGACCTCAACCCCATCGAACACCTTTGGGATGAATTGGAACGCCGACTGCGAGCCAGGCCTAATCGCCCAGCATCAATCGATCAATCAAATGTATTTATAAAGCCCTTTTTACATCAGCCGATATCTCGAAGTGCTGTACAGAAACCCAGCCTAAAACCCCAAACAGCAAGCAATGCAGGTGTAGAAGCACGGAGGCTAGGAAAAACTACCTAGAAAGGCCAAAACCTAGGAAGAAACCTAGAGAGGAACCAGGCTATGAGGGGTGGCCAGTCCTCTTCTGACTGTACTGGGTAGACCAGAGGAACCAGGCTCTGAGGGGTGACCAGTCCTTTACTGGCTGTACTGGGTAGAGAGGAACCAGGCTCTGAGGGGTCACCAGTCCTCTATTGGCTGTACTGTGTAGACCAGAGGAACCAGGCTCTGAGGGGTGACCAGTCCTCTACTGGCTGTACTGGGTAGAGAGGAACCAGGCTCTGAGGGGTGAGGGGTGGCCAGTCCTCTTCTGGCTGTGCCGGGTGGAGATTATAACAGAACATGGCCAAGATGTTCAAAATGTTCATAGATGACCAGCAGGGTCAAATAATAATAATCACAGTAGTTGTAGAGGGTGCAACAGGTCAGCACCTCAGGAGTAAATGTCAGTTGGCTTTTCATAGCCGATCATTAAGAGTATCTCTACCATTCCTGCTGTCTCTAGAGAGTTGAAACCAGCAGGTCTGGGACAAAGTAGCTTAAAACCTTCCACCTTCTCCACTACTGTCCCGTCGATGTGGATAGGGGGGTGCTCCCTCTGCTGTTTCCTGAAGTCCACGATCATCTCCTTTGTTTTGTTGACGTTGAGTGAGAGGTTATTTTCCTGACACCACACTCCGAGGGCCCTCACCTCCTCCCTGTAGGCCGTCTCGTCGTTGTTGGTAATCAAGCCTACCACTGTAGTGTCGTCTGCAAACTTGATGATTGGGTTGGAGGCGTGAGCGTTAAGCAAATTGGAGTGGGTCTAGGGTGTCAGGTAGGGTGGAGGTGATATGGTCCTTGACTAGTCTCTCAAAGCACTTCATGATGACGGAGGTGAGTGCTACGGGGTGATTGTCATTTAGTTCAGTTACCTTAGCTTTCTTGGGAACAGGAACAATGGTGGCCCTCTTGAAGCATGTGGGAACAGCAGACTGGGATAAGGATTGATTGAATATGTCCTTAAACACACCAGCCAGCTGGTCTGCGCATGCTCTGAGGACGCGGCTGGGAATGCCGTCTGGGCCGGCAGCCTTGCGAGGGTTAACACGTTTAAATGTTTTACTCACCTCGGCCGCAGTGAAGGAGAGTCCGCAGGTTTTGGTAGCGGGCCGTGTCCTCAAAGCGAGCAAAGAAGTTGTTTAGTCTGTCTGGGAGCAAGACATCCTGGTCCGCGACGAGGCTGGTTTTCTTTTTGTAATCCGTGATTGACTGTAGACCCTGCCAAGCCGTTGAATTGCGACTCTACTTTGTCTCTATACAGACACTTAGCTTGTTAGCTCTATACTGACGCTTAGCACAACCAGGTGGACTGGGGACAGCAAGGAGTCATCAGGCCAGATAGTCCTGAGGCATGGTCCTAGGGCTCAGGTCCTCTTGAGAGAAGAGAGAGAGGGAGACCTCACTAATGCTCTTGTGGCTGAATGGAAGCAAGTCCCCACAGCAATGTTCCATCATCTAGTGGAAAGCCTTCCCAGAATAGTGGAGGCTGTTATAGCAGCAAAGGGGGACCAACTCCATATTAATGACTTCCCAGAATCATGGAGGCTGTTAAAGCAGCAAAGGGGGACCAACTCCATATTAATGACTTCCCAGAATAGTGGAGCCTGTTATAGCAGCAAAGGGGGACCAACTCCATATTAATGACTTCCCAGAATAGTGGAGGCTGTTATAGCAGCAAAGGGGGACCAACTCCATAGTAATGCCTTCCCAGAATAGTGGAGGCTGTTATAGCAGCAAAGGGGGACCAACTCCATATTAATGCCCATGATTTTGGAATGAGATGCTCAATGAGCAGGTGTCCACATACTTTTGGTCATGTAGTGTATAAATCTCATGATTCAATGATGATTTAATTATCACTATCTCACTATCTTTATTTAATTTTTACACCAGATGTACTACAAAGAGACCTGAGTAAGTAGTGTGTCTGTGTGTCTGTCTATGTTCCTGTCTATCTTCCTGTCTGTCTGTCTGTCTATGTACCTGTCTGTCTATGTACCTGTCTGTCTGTCTATGTACCTGTCTGTCTGTCTATGTACCTGTCTGTCTGTCCATGTTCCATGTTGCTGTCTGTCTGTCTATGTTCCTGTCTGTCTGTCTGTGTACCTGTCTGTCTGTGTACCTGTCTGTCTGTCTATGTACCTGTCTGTCTGTCTATGTACCTGTCTGTCTGTCTATGTACCTGTCTGTCTGTCCATGTTGCTGTCTGTCTGTCCATCTTCCTGTCTGTCTGTCTGTCTGTGTACCTGTCTGTCTGTCTATGTTCCTGTCTGTCTGTCTATGGTCCTGTCTGTCTGTCTGTCTGTGTACCTGTCTGTCTGCCCATGTTCCTGTCTGTCTGCCCATGTCCTGTCTGTCTGTCCATGTTCCTGTCTGTCCATGTTCCTGTCTGTCCATGTGCCTGTCTGTCTGTCCATGTGCCTGTCTGTCTGTCCATGTGCCTGTCTGTCTGTCCATGTGCCTGTCTGTCTGTCCATGTGCCTGTCTGTCTGTCCATGTGCCTGTCTGTCTGTCCATGTGCCTGTCTGTCTGTCCATGTGCCTGTCTGTCTGTCCATGTTCATGTCTGTCTGTTCATGTTCCTGTCTGTCCATGTTCCTGTCTGTCTGTCTATGGTCCTGTCTGTCTGTCCATGTTCCTGTCTGTCTGTCTGTCTGTCCATGTGCCTGTCTGTCTGTCCATGTTCCTGTCTGTCCATGTTCCTGTCTGTCTGTCTATGTAGCGGTCTGTCTGTCTATGTAGCTGTCTGTCTGTCTATGTAGCTGTCTGTCTGTCTATGTAGCTGTCTGTCTGTCTATGAAGCTGTCTGTCTGTCTATGTACATGTCTGTCTGTCTATGTTGCTGTCTGTCTATGTTCCTGTCTGTCTGTCTATATGTCCCTGTCTGTCTGTCTATATGTCCCTGTCTGTCTATGTACCTGTCTGTCTATGTTCCTACCTGTCTGTCTATGTTCCTGTCTGTCTGTCCATGTTCCTATCTGTCTGTCTATATGTCCCTGTCTGTCTGTCCATATGTCCCTGTCTGTCTGTCTATATGTCCCTGTCTATATGTCCTTGTCTGTCTGTCTATGTACCTGTCTGTCTATGTTCCTGTCTGTATGTCTATGTTCCTGTCTGTCTGTCCATGTGCCTGTATGTCTGTCCATGTTCCTGTCTGTCCATGTTCCTGTCTGTCCATGTTCCTGTCTGTCTGTCTATGTTCCTGTCTGTCTGTCTGTCTATGTAGCTGTCTGTCTGTCTATGTAGCTGTCTGTCTGTCTATGTAGCTGTCTGTCTGTCTATGTAGCTGTCTGTCTGTCTATGTACATGTATGTCTGTCTATGTTCCTGTCTGTCTGTCTGTCTGTCTATGTTCCTGTCTGTCTGTCTATGTAGCTGTCTGTCTGTCTATGTACATGTCTGTCTGTCTATGTTGCTGTCTGTCTGTCTGTCTATGTTGCTGTCTATCTGTCAATGTTCCTGTCTGTCAATGTTCCTGTCTGTCAATGTTCCTGTCTGATTGTCCATGTTCCTGTCTGTCTATGGTCCTGTCTGTCTGTCTATATGGGCCTGTCTGTCTGTCTATGTTCCTGTCTGTCTATGGTCCTGTCTGTCTGTCTATATGTTCCTGTCTGTCTGTCTATATGGGCCTGTCTGTCTGTCTATGTTCCTGTCTGTCTGTCTGTCCATGTTCCTGTCTCTGTCTATGTTCCTGTCTGTCTGTCTATGTCCCTGTCTGTCTGTCTATGTTCCTGTCTATGTTCCTGTCTATGTTCCTGTCTATGTTTCTGCCTGTCTGTCTATGTTCCTGTCTGTCTGTCTATGTTCCTGTCTGTCTGTCTATGTTCCTGTCTGTCTGTCTATGTTCCTGTCTGTCTGTCTATGTTCCTGTCTGTCTGTCTATATGTTCCTGTCTGTCTGTCTATATGTTCCTGTCTGTCTATATGTTCCTGTCTGTCTATATGTTCCTGTCTGTCTGTCTATGTTCCTGTCTGTCTGTCTATGTTCCTGTCTGTCTGTCTGTCTATGTTCCTGTCTGTCTGTCTATATGTTCCTGTCTGTCTGTCTATATGTTCATGTCTGTCTATGTTCCTGTCTGTCTGTCTATGTCCCTGTCTGTCTGTCTATGTTCCTGTCTGTCTGTCTGTTTATGTTCCTGTCTGTCTGTCTATGTTCCTGTCTATGTTCCTGTCTGTCTGTCTGTCTATGTTCCTGTCTATGTTCCTGTCTGTCTGTCTGTGTTCCTGTCTGTCTGTCTGTCTATGTTCCTGTCTGTCTTTCTGTCTGTCTGTCTATGTTCCTGTCTGTCTGTCTGTCTATGTACCTGTCTGCCTGTCTATGTTCCTGTCTGCCTGTCTATGTTCCTGTCTGTCTGTCTGTCTGTCTGTCTATGTTCCTGTCTGTCTGTCTGTTTGTCTATGTTCCTGTCTGCCTGTCTATGTTCCTGTCTGTCTGTCTATTCCTGTCTGTCTGTCTATATGTTCCTGTCTGTCTGTCTGTCTATGTTCCTGTCTGCCTGTCTATGTTCCTGTCTGTCTGTCTGTCTGTCTATGTTCCTGTCTGTCTGTCTATGTTCCTGTCTGTCTGTCTATGTTCCTGTCTGTCTGTCTATTCCTGTCTGTCTGTCTATATGTTCCTGTCTGTCTGTCTATATGTTCCTGTCTGTCTATATGTTCCTGTCTGTCTATGTGCCTGTCTGTCTGTCTATGTTCCTGTCTGTCTGTCTGTCTATGTTCCTGTCTGTCTATGTTCCTGTCTGTCTATGTTCCTGTCTGTCTATGTTCCTGTCTGTCTGTCTATGTTCCTGTCTGTCTGTCTATGTTCCTGTCTGTCTGTCTGTTTATGTTCCTGTCTGTCTGTCTGTCTATGTTCCTGTCTGTCTATGTTCCTGTCTGTCTGTCTGTCTGTCTATGTTCCTGTCTGTCTGTCTATGTTCCTGTCTGTCTGTCTATGTTCCTGTCTGTCTGTCTATTCCTGTCTGTCTGTCTATATGTTCCTGTCTGTCTGTCTATATGTTCCTGTCTGTCTATATGTTCCTGTCTGTCTGTCTGTTTATGTTCCTGTCTATGTTCCTGTCTGTCTGTCTGTCTATGTTCCTGTCTATGTTCCTGTCTGTCTGTCTGTCTATGTTCCTGTCTGTTTGTCTGTCTATGTTCCTGTCTGTCTGTCTGTCTGTCTATGTTCCTGTCTGTCTGTCTGTGTTCATGTCTGTCTGTCTGTCTATGTTCCTGTCTGTCTGTCTGTCTATGTTCCTGTCTGTCTGTCTATGTACCTGTCTGCCTGTCTATGTTCCTGTCTGCCTGTCTATGTTCCTGTCTGTCTGTCTGTCTGTCTATGTTCCTGTCTGTCTGTCTGTTTGTCTATGTTCCTGTCTGCCTGTCTATGTTCCTGTCTGTCTGTCTATATGTTCCTGTCTATCTGTCTATATGTTCCTGTCTGTCTGTCTATATGTTCCTGTCTGTCTGTCTATATGTTCCTGTCTGTCTATATGTTCCTGTCTGTCTATGTTCCTGTCTGTCTGTCTATGTTCCTGTCTGTCTGTCTGTTTATGTTCCTGTCTGTCTGTCTGTCTATGTTCCTGTCTGTCTATGTTCCTGTCTGTCTGTCTGTCTGTCTATGTTCCTGTCTGTCTGTCTGTCTGTCTATATGTTCCTGTCTGTCTGTCTATATGTTCCTGTCTGTTTATATGTTCCTGTCTGTCTATGTTCCTGTCTGTCTGTCTATGTTCCTGTCTGTCTGTCTGTTTATGTTCCTGTCTGTCTGTCTGTCTATGTTCCTGTCTGTCTGTCTATGTTCCTGTCTGTCTGTCTGTCTGTCTATGTTCCTGTCTGTCTGTCTGTCTATGTTCCTGTCTGTCTGTCTGTCTATGTTCCTGTCTGTCTGTCTGTCTATGTTCCTGTCTGTCTGTCTGTCTATGTTCCTGTCTGTCTGTCTGTCTATGTACCTGTCTGCCTGTCTATGTTCCTGTCTGTCTGTCTGTCTGTCTATGTTCCTGTCTGTCTGTCTGTCTATGTTCCTGTCTGTCTGTCTGTCTATGTACCTGTCTGCCTGTCTATGTTCCTGTCTGCCTGTCTATGTTCCTGTCTGTCTGTCTATGTTCCTGTCTGTCTAACTGTCTATGTACCTGTCTGCCTGTCTATGTTCCTGTCTGTCTGTCTGTCTGTCTATGTTCCTGTCTGTCTGTCTGTCTATGTTCCTGTCTGTCTGTCTATGTTCCTGTCTGTCTGTCTATGTTCCTGTCTGTCTGTCTATGTTCCTGTCTGTCTGTCTATATGTTCCTGTCTGTCTGTCTATATGTTCCTGTCTGTCTATATGTTCCTGTCTGTCTATATGTTCCTGTCTGTCTGTCTATGTTCCTGTCTGTCTGTCTATGTTCCTGTCTGTCTGTCTGTCTATGTTCCTGTCTGTCTATGTTCCTGTCTGTCTGTCTGTCTATGTTTCTGTCTGTCTGTCCATGTCCCTGTCTGTCTGTCTATATGTCCCTGTCTGTCTGTCTATATGTCCCTGTCTGTCTATGTACCTGTCTGTCTATGTTCCTACCTGTCTGTCTATGTTCCTGTCTGTCTGTCCATGTTCCTATCTGTCTGTCTATATGTCCCTGTCTGTCTGTCCATATGTCCCTGTCTGTCTGTCTATATGTCCCTGTCTATATGTCCTTGTCTGTCTGTCTATGTACCTGTCTGTCTATGTTCCTGTCTGTATGTCTATGTTCCTGTCTGTCTGTCCATGTGCCTGTCTGTCTGTCCATGTTCCTGTCTGTCCATGTTCCTGTCTGTCCATGTTCCTGTCTGTCTGTCTATGTTCCTGTCGGTCTGTCTGTCTATGTAGCTGTCTGTCTGTCTATGTAGCTGTCTGTCTGTCTATGTAGCTGTCTGTCTGTCTATGTAGCTGTCTGTCTGTCTATGTACATGTATGTCTGTCTATGTTCCTGTCTGTCTGTCTGTCTGTCTATGTTCCTGTCTGTCTGTCTATGTAGCTGTCTGTCTGTCTATGTACATGTCTGTCTGTCTATGTTGCTGTCTGTCTGTCTGTCTATGTTGCTGTCTATCTGTCAATGTTCCTGTCTGTCAATGTTCCTGTCTGTCAATGTTCCTGTCTGATTGTCCATGTTCCTGTCTGTCTATGGTCCTGTCTGTCTGTCTATATGGGCCTGTCTGTCTGTCTATGTTCCTGTCTGTCTATGGTCCTGTCTGTCTGTCTATATGTTCCTGTCTGTCTGTCTATATGGGCCTGTCTGTCTGTCTATGTTCCTGTCTGTCTGTCTGTCCATGTTCCTGTCTCTGTCTATGTTCCTGTCTGTCTGTCTATGTCCCTGTCTGTCTGTCTATGTTCCTGTCTATGTTCCTGTCTATGTTCCTGTCTATGTTTCTGCCTGTCTGTCTATGTTCCTGTCTGTCTGTCTATGTTCCTGTCTGTCTGTCTATGTTCCTGTCTGTCTGTCTATGTTCCTGTCTGTCTGTCTATGTTCCTGTCTGTCTGTCTATATGTTCCTGTCTGTCTGTCTATATGTTCCTGTCTGTCTATATGTTCCTGTCTGTCTATATGTTCCTGTCTGTCTGTCTATGTTCCTGTCTGTCTGTCTATGTTCCTGTCTGTCTGTCTGTCTATGTTCCTGTCTGTCTGTCTATATGTTCCTGTCTGTCTGTCTATATGTTCATGTCTGTCTATGTTCCTGTCTGTCTGTCTATGTCCCTGTCTGTCTGTCTATGTTCCTGTCTGTCTGTCTGTTTATGTTCCTGTCTGTCTGTCTATGTTCCTGTCTATGTTCCTGTCTGTCTGTCTGTCTATGTTCCTGTCTATGTTCCTGTCTGTCTGTCTGTGTTCCTGTCTGTCTGTCTGTCTATGTTCCTGTCTGTCTTTCTGTCTGTCTGTCTATGTTCCTGTCTGTCTGTCTGTCTATGTACCTGTCTGCCTGTCTATGTTCCTGTCTGCCTGTCTATGTTCCTGTCTGTCTGTCTGTCTGTCTATGTTCCTGTCTGTCTGTCTGTTTGTCTATGTTCCTGTCTGCCTGTCTATGTTCCTGTCTGTCTGTCTATTCCTGTCTGTCTGTCTATATGTTCCTGTCTGTCTGTCTGTCTATGTTCCTGTCTGCCTGTCTATGTTCCTGTCTGTCTGTCTGTCTGTCTATGTTCCTGTCTGTCTGTCTATGTTCCTGTCTGTCTGTCTATGTTCCTGTCTGTCTGTCTATTCCTGTCTGTCTGTCTATATGTTCCTGTCTGTCTGTCTATATGTTCCTGTCTGTCTATATGTTCCTGTCTGTCTATGTGCCTGTCTGTCTGTCTATGTTCCTGTCTGTCTGTCTGTCTATGTTCCTGTCTGTCTATGTTCCTGTCTGTCTATGTTCCTGTCTGTCTATGTTCCTGTCTGTCTGTCTATGTTCCTGTCTGTCTGTCTATGTTCCTGTCTGTCTGTCTGTTTATGTTCCTGTCTGTCTGTCTGTCTATGTTCCTGTCTGTCTATGTTCCTGTCTGTCTGTCTGTCTGTCTATGTTCCTGTCTGTCTGTCTATGTTCCTGTCTGTCTGTCTATGTTCCTGTCTGTCTGTCTATTCCTGTCTGTCTGTCTATATGTTCCTGTCTGTCTGTCTATATGTTCCTGTCTGTCTATATGTTCCTGTCTGTCTGTCTGTTTATGTTCCTGTCTATGTTCCTGTCTGTCTGTCTGTCTATGTTCCTGTCTATGTTCCTGTCTGTCTGTCTGTCTATGTTCCTGTCTGTTTGTCTGTCTATGTTCCTGTCTGTCTGTCTGTCTGTCTATGTTCCTGTCTGTCTGTCTGTGTTCCTGTCTGTCTGTCTGTCTATGTTCCTGTCTGTCTGTCTGTCTATGTTCCTGTCTGTCTGTCTATGTACCTGTCTGCCTGTCTATGTTCCTGTCTGCCTGTCTATGTTCCTGTCTGTCTGTCTGTCTGTCTATGTTCCTGTCTGTCTGTCTGTTTGTCTATGTTCCTGTCTGCCTGTCTATGTTCCTGTCTGTCTGTCTATATGTTCCTGTCTATCTGTCTATATGTTCCTGTCTGTCTGTCTATATGTTCCTGTCTGTCTGTCTATATGTTCCTGTCTGTCTATATGTTCCTGTCTGTCTATGTTCCTGTCTGTCTGTCTATGTTCCTGTCTGTCTGTCTGTTTATGTTCCTGTCTGTCTGTCTGTCTATGTTCCTGTCTGTCTATGTTCCTGTCTGTCTGTCTGTCTGTCTATGTTCCTGTCTGTCTGTCTGTCTGTCTATATGTTCCTGTCTGTCTGTCTATATGTTCCTGTCTGTTTATATGTTCCTGTCTGTCTATGTTCCTGTCTGTCTGTCTATGTTCCTGTCTGTCTGTCTGTTTATGTTCCTGTCTGTCTGTCTGTCTATGTTCCTGTCTGTCTGTCTATGTTCCTGTCTGTCTGTCTATGTTCCTGTCTGTCTGTCTGTCTATGTTCCTGTCTGTCTGTCTGTCTATGTTCCTGTCTGTCTGTCTGTCTATGTACCTGTCTGCCTGTCTATGTTCCTGTCTGTCTGTCTGTCTGTCTATGTTCCTGTCTGTCTGTCTGTCTATGTTCCTGTCTGTCTGTCTGTCTATGTACCTGTCTGCCTGTCTATGTTCCTGTCTGCCTGTCTATGTTCCTGTCTGTCTAACTGTCTATGTACCTGTCTGCCTGTCTATGTTCCTGTCTGTCTGTCTGTCTGTCTATGTTCCTGTCTGTCTGTCTGTCTATGTTCCTGTCTGTCTGTCTATGTTCCTGTCTGTCTGTCTATGTTCCTGTCTGTCTGTCTATGTTCCTGTCTGTCTGTCTATATGTTCCTGTCTGTCTGTCTATATGTTCCTGTCTGTCTATATGTTCCTGTCTGTCTATATGTTCCTGTCTGTCTGTCTATGTTCCTGTCTGTCTGTCTATGTTCCTGTCTGTCTGTCTGTCTATGTTCCTGTCTGTCTGTCTATATGTTCCTGTCTGTCTGTCTATATGTTCATGTCTGTCTATGTTCCTGTCTGTCTGTCTATGTCCCTGTCTGTCTGTCTATGTTCCTGTCTGTCTGTCTGTTTATGTTCCTGTCTGTCTGTCTGTCTATGTTCCTGTCTATGTTCCTGTCTGTCTGTCTGTCTATGTTCCTGTCTGTCTGTCTATGTACCTGTCTGCCTGTCTATGTTCCTGTCTTTCTGTCTGTCTGTCTATGTTCCTGTCTGTCTGTCTGTCTATGTACCTGTCTGCCTGTCTATGTTCCTGTCTGCCTGTCTATGTTCCTGTCTGTCTGTCTGTCTGTCTGTCTGTCTATGTTCCTGTCTGTCTGTCTGTTTGTCTATGTTCCTGTCTGCCTGTCTATGTTCCTGTCTGTCTGTCTATTCCTGTCTGTCTGTCTATATGTTCCTGTCTGTCTGTCTGTCTATGTTCCTGTCTGCCTGTCTATGTTCCTGTCTGTCTGTCTGTCTGTCTATGTTCCTGTCTGTCTGTCTATGTTCCTGTCTGTCTGTCTATGTTCCTGTCTGTCTGTCTATTCCTGTCTGTCTGTCTATATGTTCCTGTCTGTCTGTCTATATGTTCCTGTCTGTCTATATGTTCCTGTCTGTCTATGTGCCTGTCTGTCTGTCTATGTTCCTGTCTGTCTGTCTGTCTATGTTCCTGTCTGTCTATGTTCCTGTCTGCCTGTCTATGTTCCTGTCTGTCTGTCTATTCCTGTCTGTCTGTCTATATGTTCCTGTCTGTCTATATGTTCCTGTCTGTCTGTCTCTATGTTCCTGTCTGTCTCTATGTTCCTGTCTGTCTATGTTCCTGTCTGTCTATGTTCCTGTCTGTCTATGTTCCTGTCTGTCTGTCTATGTTCCTGTCTGTCTGTCTGTTTATGTTCCTGTCTGTCTGTCTGTCTATGTTCCTGTCTGTCTATGTTCCTGTCTGTCTGTCTGTCTGTCTATGTTCCTGTCTGTCTGTCTATGTTCCTGTCTGTCTGTCTATGTTCCTGTCTGTCTGTCTATTCCTGTCTGTCTGTCTATATGTTCCTGTCTGTCTGTCTATATGTTCCTGTCTGTCTATATGTTCCTGTCTGTCTGTCTGTTTATGTTCCTGTCTATGTTCCTGTCTGTCTGTCTGTCTATGTTCCTGTCTATGTTCCTGTCTGTCTGTCTGTCTATGTTCCTGTCTGTTTGTCTGTCTATGTTCCTGTCTGTCTGTATGTCTATGTTCCTGTCTGTCTGTCTGTGTTCCTGTCTGTCTGTCTGTCTATGTTCCTGTCTGTCTGTCTGTCTATGTTCCTGTCTGTCTGTCTATGTACCTGTCTGCCTGTCTATGTTCCTGTCTGCCTGTCTATGTTCCTGTCTGTCTGTCTGTCTATGTACCTGTCTGCCTGTCTATGTTCCTGTCTGCCTGTCTATGTTCCTGTCTGTCTGTCTGTCTATGTACCTGTCTGCCTGTCTATGTACCTGTCTGCCTGTCTATGTTCCTGTCTGTCTGTCTATATGTTCCTGTCTGTCTATATGTTCCTGTCTGTCTATGTTCCTGTCTGTCTGTCTGTCTATGTTCCTGTCTGTCTATGTTCCTGTCTGTCTGTCTATGTTCCTGTCTGTCTATATGTTCCTGTCTGTCTATATGTTCCTGTCTGTCTATGTTCCTGTCTGTCTGTCTATATGTTCCTGTCTGTCTATATGTTCCTGTCTGTCTATATGTTCCTGTCTGTCTATGTTCCTGTCTGTCTGTCTATATGTTCCTGTCTGTCTATATCTATCTGTCTATGTTCCTGTCTATCTGTCCATGTTCCTGTCTGTCTGTCTATATGTTCCTGTCTGTCTATATCTATCTGTCCATGTTCCTGTCTGTCTGTCTATGTTCCTGTCTGTCTGTCCATGTTCCTGTCTCTGTCTATATTTATTTTTGACAAGTTGAGTGAATATATTTCCCCCCCCTAGATGAACTCAATAAAAACCTGACTGAACAGCTGGGTAAGTGTTGTCTCTGTGTTTACTATATTCATGTCATTTTCAACATTCCCAACATTATCAAAGGAAATGGAGGAAATTACCCATAATACATCATGTTTTATCTACTGTCTACAGAGGAGGTCAGAATAGAGAGGATGTAGTCTGTCTTCATGTTCTAGTACCCATAATACATCATGTTTTATCTACTGTCTACAGAGGAGGTCAGAATAGAGAGGATGTAGTCTGTCTTCATGTTCTAGTACCCATAATACATCATGTTTAATCTACTGTCTACAGAGGAGGTCAGAATAGAGAGGATGTAGTCTGTCTTCATGTTCTAGTACCCATAATACATCATGTTTTATCTACTGTCTACAGAGGAGGTCAGAATAGAGAGGATGTAGTCTGTCTTCATGTTCTAGTACCCATAATACATCATGTTTTATCTACTGTCTACAGAGGAGGTCAGAATAGAGAGGATGTAGTCTGTCTTCATGTTCTAGTACCCATAATACATCATGTTTTATCTACTGTCTACAGAGGAGGTCAGAATAGAGAGGATGTAGTCTGTCTTCATGTTCTAGTACCCATAATACATCATGTTTTATCTACTGTCTACAGAGGAGGTCAGAATAGAGAGGATGTAGTCTGTCTTCATGTTCTAGTACCCATAATACATCATGTTTTATCTACTGTCTACAGAGGAGGTCAGAATAGAGAGGATGTAGTCTGTCTTCATGTTCTAGTACCCATAATACATCATGTTTTATCTTCTGTCTACAGATGAGGTCAGAATAGAGAGGATGTAGTCTGTCTTCATGTTCTAGTACCCATAATACATCATGTTTTATCTACTGTCTACAGAGGAGGTCAGAATAGAGAGGATGTAGTCTGTCTTCATGTTCTAGTACCCATAATACATCATGTTTAATCTACTGTCTACAGAGGTCAGAATAGAGAGGATGTAGTCTGTCTTCATGTTCTAGTACCCATAATACATCATGTTTTATCTACTGTCTACAGAGGAGGTCAGAATAGAGAGGATGTAGTCTGTCTTCATGTTCTAGTACCCATAATACATCATGTTTTATCTTCTGTCTACAGAGGAGGTCAGAATAGAGAGGATGTAGTCTGTCTTCATGTTCTAGTACCCATAATACATCATGTTTTATCTACTGTCTACAGAGGAGGTCAGAATAGAGAGGATGTAGTCTGTCTTCATGTTCTAGTACCCATAATACATCATGTTTTATCTTCTGTCTACAGAGGAGGTCAGAATAGAGAGCATGTAGTCTGTCTTCATGTTCTAGTACCCATAATACATCATGTTTTATCTTCTGTCTACAGAGGAGGTCAGAATAGAGAGGATGTAGTCTGTCTTCATGTTCTAGTACCCATAATACATCATGTTTTATCTACTGTCTACAGAGGAGGTCAGAATAGAGAGGATGTAGTCTGTCTTCATGTTCTAGTACCCATAATACATCATGTTTTATCTACTGTCTAAAGAGGAGGTCAGAATAGAGAGGATGTAGTCTGTCTTCATGTTCTAGTACCCATAATACATCATGTTTTATCTTCTGTCTACAGAGGAGGTCAGAATAGAGAGGATGTAGTCTGTCTTCATGTTCTAGTACCCATAATACATCATGTTTTATCTACTGTCTACAGAGGAGGTCAGAATAGAGAGGATGTAGTCTGTCTTCATGTTCTAGTACCCATAATACATCATGTTTTATCTACTGTCTAAAGAGGAGGTCAGAATAGAGAGGATGTAGTCTGTCTTCATGTTCTAGTACCCATAATACATCATGTTTTATCTACTGTCTACAGAGGAGGTCAGAATAGAGAGGATGTAGTCTGTCTTCATGTTCTAGTACCCATAATACATCATGTTTTATCTTCTGTCTACAGAGGAGGTCAGAATAGAGAGGATGTAGTCTGTCTTCATGTTCTAGTACCCATAATACATCATGTTTTATCTACTGTCTACAGAGGAGGTCAGAATAGAGAGGATGTAGTCTGTCTTCATGTTCTAGTACCCATAATACATCATGTTTTATCTACTGTCTACAGAGGAGGTCAGAATAGAGAGGATGTAGTCTGTCTTCATGTTCTAGTACCCATAATACATCATGTTTTATCTACTGTCTACAGAGGAGGTCAGAATAGAGAGGATGTAGTCTGTCTTCATGTTCTAGTACCCATAATACATCATGTTTTATTTACTGTCTACAGAGGAGGTCAGAATAGAGAGGATGTAGTCTGTCTTCATGTTCTAGTACCCATAATACATCATGTTTTATCTACTGTCTACAGAGGAGCTCAGAATAGAGAGGATGTAGTCTGTCTTCATGTTCTATTACCCATAATACATCATGTTTTATCTACTGTCTACAGAGGAGGTCAGAATAGAGAGGATGTAGTCTGTCTTCATGTTCTATTACCCATAATACATCATGTTTTATCTACTGTCTACAGAGGAGGTCAGAATAGAGAGGATGTAGTCTGTCTTCATGTTCTAGTACCCATAATACATCATGTTTTATCTACTGTCTACAGAGGAGCTCAGAATAGAGAGGATGTAGTCTGTCTTCATGTTCTAGTACCCATAATACATCATGTTTTATCTACTGTCTACAGAGGAGGTCAGAATAGAGAGGATGTAGTCTGTCTTCATGTTCTAGTACCCATAATACATCATGTTTTATCTACTGTCTACAGAGGAGGTCAGAATAGAGAGGATGTAGTCTGTCTTCATGTTCTAGTACCCATAATACATCATGTTTTATCTACTGTCTACAGAGGAGGTCAGAATAGAGAGGATGTAGTCTGTCTTCATGTTCTAGTACCCATAATACATCATGTTTTATTTACTGTCTACAGAGGAGGTCAGAATAGAGAGGATGTAGTCTGTCTTCATGTTCTAGTACCCATAATACATCATGTTTTATCTACTGTCTACAGAGGAGCTCAGAATAGAGAGGATGTAGTCTGTCTTCATGTTCTATTACCCATAATACATCATGTTTTATCTACTGTCTACAGAGGAGGTCAGAATAGAGAGGATGTAGTCTGTCTTCATGTTCTATTACCCATAATACATCATGTTTTATCTACTGTCTACAGAGGAGGTCAGAATAGAGAGGATGTAGTCTGTCTTCATGTTCTAGTACCCATAATACATCATGTTTTATCTACTGTCTACAGAGGAGCTCAGAATAGAGAGGATGTAGTCTGTCTTCATGTTCTATTACCCATAATACATCATGTTTTATCTACTGTCTACAGAGGAGGTCAGAATAGAGAGGATGTAGTCTGTCTTCATGTTCTATTACCCATAATACATCATGTTTTATCTACTGTCTACAGAGGAGGTCAGAATAGAGAGGATGTAGTCTGTCTTCATGTTCTAGTACCCATAATACATCATGTTTTATCTACTGTCTACAGAGGAGCTCAGAATAGAGAGGATGTAGTCTGTCTTCATGTTCTAGTACCCATAATACATCATGTTTTATCTACTGTCTACAGAGGAGGTCAGAATAGAGAGGATGTAGTCTGTCTTCATGTTCTATTACCCATAATACATCATGTTTTATCTACTGTCTACAGAGGAGGTCAGAATAGAGAACGGTAAGTTGTATTACACTGGTTGACTACACTACATATTTTTGTAGAGTTGTTGTTGTAATGTTGTAATGACGAGTTTTTAGTGGGTCTTAGGTAGGGTGGAGGTGATATGGTTGAGTTGAAATATGAGTGCCATCTCACTATCTTTATTTAATTTTTACACCAGATGGACTGAAAGAAGAACTGAGTAAGTAGTGTGTCTGTGTCTGTCTGTGTTCCTGTCTGTCTGTGTTCCTGTCTGTCTGTCTGTAGTGTGTGCCTGTCTGCATTGTCATGTTGAGGTTTGCTCACCAACTGTTATCTATCTGTTCTTGTCCTCAGGGAGAGCTAAAGAGACCATCCAATCCCTCTCCACCTCTCCAGGAGGTCAACAGGAAACACAGACTCCTTCCCAAAGTAATCAGTCTTTATGATTCTCATGTTTCTAGAATTACTGGTCAGTTTATTATACACTGCTCAAAAAAATAAAGGGAACACTTAAACAACATAATGTAACTCCAAGTCAATCACACTTCTGTGAAATCAAACTGTCCACTTAGGAAGCACCACTGATTGACAATACATTTCACATGCTGTTGTGCAAATGGAATAGACAAAAGGTGGAAATTATAGGCAATTAGCAAGACACCCCCAATAAAGGAATGGTTCTGCAGGTGGGGACCACAGACCACTTCTCAGTTCCTATGCTTCCTGGCTGATGTTTTGGTCACTTTTGAATGCTGGCGGTGCTTTCACTCTAGTGGTAGCATGAGACGGAGTCTACAACCCACACAAGTGGCTCAGGTAGTGCAGTTCATCCAGGATGGCACATCAATGCGAGCTGTGGCTAGAAGGTTTGCTGTGTCTGTCAGCGTAGTGTCCAGAGCATGGAGGCGCTACCAGGAGACAGGCCAGTACATCAGGAGACGTGGAGGAGGCCGTAGGAGGGCAACAACCCAGCAGCTGGACCGCTACCTCCGCCTTTGTGCAAGGAGGAGCACTGCCAGAGCCCTGCAAAATGACCTCCAGCAGGCCACAAATGTGCATGTGTCTGCTCAAACGGTCAGAAACAGACTCCATGAGGGTGGTATGAGGGCCCGACGTCCACAGGTGGGAGTGCTTACAGCCCAACACCGTGCAGGACGTTTGGCATTTGCCAGAGAACACCAAGATTGGCAAATTCGCCACTGGCGCCCTGTGCTCTTCACAGATGAAAGCAGGTTCACACTGAGCACATGTGACAGACGTGACAGTCTGGAGACGCCGTGGAGAACGTTCTGCTGCCTGCAACATCCTCCAGCATGACCGGTTTGGCAGTGGGTCAGTCATGGTGTGGGGTGGCATTTCTTTGGGGGGCCGCACAGCCCTCCATGTGCTCGCCAGAGGTAGCCTGACTGCCATTAGGTACCGAGATGAGATCCTCAGACCCCTTGTGAGACCATATGCTGGTGCGGTTGGCCCTGGGTTCCTCCTAATGCAAGACAATGCTAGACCTCATGTGGCTGGAGTGTGTCAGCAGTTCCTGCTAGAGGAAGGCATTGATGCTATGGACAGGCCCGCCCGTTCCCCAGACCTGAATCCAATTGAGCACATCTGGGACATCATGTCTCGCTCCATCCACCAACGCCACGTTGCACCACAAACTGTCCAGGAGTTGGCGGATGCTTTAGTCCAGGTCTGGGAAGAGATCCCTCAGGAGACCATCCGCCACCTCATCAGGAGCATGCCCAGGCGTTGTAGGGAGGTCATACAGGCACGTGGAGGCCACACACACACTACTGAGCCTCATTTTGACTTGTTTTAAGGACATTACATCAAAGTTGGATCAGCCTCTAGTGTGGTTTTCCACTTTTATTTTCTGTGTGACTCCAAATCCAGACCTCCATGGGTTGATACATTTGATTTCCATTGATAATTTTTGTGTGATTTTGTTGTCAGCACATTCAACTATGTAAAGAAAAAAGTATTTAATAAGAATATTTCATTCATTCAGATCTAGGATGTGTTATTTTAGTGTTCCCTTTATTTTTTTTGAGCAGTGTATGTCTGTCTGTCTGTCTCTGTCTGGTCAGTTTATTATCTCTCTCTGTCTGGTCAGTTTATTATCTCTCTCTCTGTCTGGTCAGTTTATTATCTCTCTCTGTCTGGTCAGTTTATTATCTCTCTCTCTCTGTCTGGTCAGTTTATTATCTCTCTCTCTCTGTCTAGTCAGTTTATTATCTCTGTCTGGTCAGTTTATTATCTCTCTCTCTGTCTGGTCAGTTTATTATCTCTCTCTCTCTGTCTAGTCAGTTTATTATCTCCGATTGGTCAGTTTATTATCTCTCTCTCTCTCTGTCTGGTCAGTTTATTATCTCTCTCTCTCTGTCTGGTCAGTTTATTATCTCTCTGTCTGGTCAGTTTATTATCTCTCTCTCTCTCTGTCTGGTCAGTTTATGATCTCTCTCTCTCTCTCTGTCTGGTCAGTTTATTATCTCTCTCTCTCTGTCTGGTCAGTTTATTATCTCTCTCTCTCTCTGTCTGGTCAGTTTATTATCTCTCTCTCTCTCTCTCTCTGTCTGGTCAGTTTATTATCTCTCTCTCTGTCTGGTCAGTTTATTATCTCTCTCTCTGTCTGGTCAGTTTATTATCTCTCTCTCTCTCTCTCTCTCTCTCTCTCTCTGTCTGGTCAATTTATTATCTCTCTCTCTCTCTCTCTGTCTGGTCAGTTTATTATCTCTCTCTCTGTCTGGTCAGTTTATTATCTCTCTCTCTCTGTCTGGTCAGTTTATTATCTCTCTCTCTCTCTCTCTGTCTGGTAGGTTTATTATCTCTCTCTCTCTCTCTCTGTCTGGTCAGTTTATTATCTCTCTCTCTCTCTCTGTCTGGTCAGTTTATTATCTCTCTCTCTCTCTGTCTGGTCAGTTTATTATCTCTCTCTCTCTGTCTGGTCAGTTTATTATCTCTCTCTCTCTGTCTGGTCAGTTTATTATCTCTCTCTCTCTGTCTGGTCAGTTTATTATCTCTCTCTCTCTCTGTCTGGTCAGTTTATTATCTCTCGCTCTCTCTCTGTCTGGTCAGTTTATTATCTCTCTCTCTTTCTGGTCAGTTTATTATCTCTCTCTCTCTCTCTCTCTGTCTGGTCAATTTATTATCTCTCTCTCTCTGTCTGGTCAGTTTATTATCTCTCTCTCTGTCTGGTCAGTTTATTATCTCTCTCTCTCTCTGTCTGGTCAGTTTATTATCTCTCTCTCTCTCTCTGTCTGGTAGGTTTATTATCTCTCTCTCTGTCTGGTCAGTTTATTATCTCTCTCTCTCTCTCTGTCTGGTCAGTTTATTATCTCTCTCTCTCTCTGTCTGGTCAGTTTATTATCTCTCTCTCTCTCTCTGTCTGGTCAGTGTATTATCTCTCTCTCTCTCTCTGTCTGGTCAGTTTATTATCTCTCTCTCTCTCTGTCTGGTAGGTTTATTATCTCTCTCTCTCTCTGTCTGGTCAGTTTATTATCTCTCTCTCTCTCTCTGTCTGGTCAGTTTATTATCTCTCTCTCTCTCTGTCTGGTCAGTTTATTATCTCTCTCTCTCTCTCTCTCTCTCTCTCTGTCTGGTCAGTTTATTATCTCTCTCTCTCTCTCTCTGTCTGGTCAGTTTATTATCTCTCTCTCTCTCTCTGTCTGGTCAGTTTATTATCTCTTTCTCTCTCTGTCTGGTCAGTTTTTTATCTCTCTCTCTCTCTGTCTGGTCAGTTTATTATCTCTCTCTCTCTCTCTCTGTCTGGTCAGTTTATTATCTCTCTCTCTCTCTCTCTCTCTTTCTGGTCAGTTTATTATCTCTCTCTCTCTCTCTGTCTGGTCAGTTTATTATCTCTCTCTCTCTCTCTGTCTGGTCAGTTTATTATCTCTCTCTCTCTGTCTGGTCAGTTTATTCTCTCTCTCTCTCTCTGTCTGGTCAGTTTATTATCTCTCTCTCTCTGTCTAGTCAGTTTATTATCTCTGTCTGGTCAGTTTATTATCTCTCTCTCTCTCTGTCTGGTCAGTTTATTATCTCTCTCTCTCTGTCTAGTCAGTTTATTATCTCTGTCTGGTCAGTTTATTATCTCTCTCTCTCTCTGTCTGGTCAGTTTATTATCTCTCTCTCTGTCTGGTCAGTTTATTATCTCTCTGTCTGGTCAGTTTATTATCTCTCTCTCTCTCTGTCTGGTCAGTTTATGATCTCTCTCTCTCTCTGTCTGGTCAGTTTATTATCTCTCTCTCTCTCTCTGTCTGGTCAGTTTATTATCTCTCTCTCTCTCTCTGTCTGGTCAGTTTATTATCTCTCTCTGTCTGTCTGGTCAGTTTATTATCTCTCTCTCTCTCTCTGTCTGGTCAGTTTATTCTCTCTCTCTCTCTCTCTCTCTGTCTGGTCAGTTTATTATCTCTCTCTCTTTCTGGTCAGTTTATTATCTCTCTCTCTCTCTCTCTCTCTGTCTGGTCAATTTATTATCTCTCTCTCTCTCTCTGTCTGGTCAGTTTATTATCTCTCTCTCTGTCTGGTCAGTTTATTATCTCTCTCTCTGGTCAGTTTATTATCTCTCTCTCTCTCTCTCTGTCTGGTAGGTTTATTATCTCTCTCTCTCTCTCTGTCTGGTCAGTTTATTATCTCTCTCTCTCTCTCTCTCTCTGTCTGGTCAGTTTATTATCTCTCTCTCTCTCTGTCTGGTCAGTTTATTATCTCTCTCTCTCTCTCTGTCTGGTCAGTTTATTATCTCTCTCTCTGTCTGGTCAGTTTATTATCTCTCTCTCTCTCTCTGTCTGGTCAGTTTATTATCTCTCTCTCTCTGTCTGGTCAGTTTATTATCTCTCTCTCTCTCTGTCTGGTCAGTTTATTATCTCTCTCTCTCTCTGTCTGGTCAGTTTATTATCTCTCTCTCTGTCTGGTCAGTTTATTATCTCTCTCTCTCTCTCTCTCTCTCTCTGGTCAGTTTATTATCTCGCTCTCTGTCTGGTCAGTTTATTATCTCTCTCTCTCTGTCTGGTCAGTTTATTATCTCTCTCTCTGTCTGGTCAGTTTATTATCTCTCTCTCTCTCTCTGTCTGGTCAGTTTATTATCTCTCTCTCTCTCTCTGTCTGGTAGGTTTATTATCTCTCTCTCTGTCTGGTCAGTTTATTCTCTCTCTCTCTCTCTCTGTCTGGTCAGTTTATTATCTCTCTCTCTCTCTGTCTGGTCAGTTTATTATCTCTCTCTCTCTCTCTGTCTGGTCAGTTTATTATCTCTCTCTCTGTCTGGTCAGTTTATTATCTCTCTCTCTCTGTCTGGTAGGTTTATTATCTCTCTCTCTCTCTGTCTGGTCAGTTTATTATCTCTCTCTCTCTCTCTCTCTCTCTGTCTGGTCAGTTTATTATCTCTCTCTCTCTCTGTCTGGTCAGGTTATTATCTCTCTCTCTCTCTCTCTCTCTCTCTCTCTGTCTGGTCAGTTTATTATCTCTCTCTCTCTCTGTCTGGTCAGTTTATTATCTCTCTCTCTCTCTCTGTCTGGTCAGTTTATTATCTCTTTCTCTCTCTGTCTGGTCAGTTTTTTATCTCTCTCTCTCTCTGTCTGGTCAGTTTATTATCTCTCTCTCTCTCTCTCTGTCTGGTCAGTTTATTATCTCTCTCTCTCTCTCTCTGTCTGGTCAGTTTATTATCTCTCTCTCTCTCTCTGTCTGGTCAGTTTATTATCTCTCTCTCTCTCTCTGTCTGGTCAGTTTATTATCTCTCTCTCTCTCTCTCTGTCTGGTCAGTTTATTCTCTCTCTCTCTCTCTCTGTCTGGTCAGTTTATTATCTCTCTCTCTCTCTCTGTCTGGTCAGTTTATTATCTCTCTCTCTGTCTGGTCAGTTTATTCTGATATTGTTCCTTTCTATCTTTAATAGAGTCTGAGGGGATTGAAGGGATGGAGATGGAGTCTTTACCAGGGAGGAAGTCTGCTCCTGGTTCAGGGAGGAAGTCTGCTCCTGAGGAGGAGTCTTTACTGGCTGCTGGACCACAGAAGGATGATCTGGATGAGATGGAGAGGGGAGGAAGAGTTGCTACAGAATTTAACTCTATGCTATAGGGTTACTATAGAGACTATAACTATATGCTATAGGGTTACTATAGAGAGACTATAACTATATGCTATAGGGTTACTATAGAGACTATAACTATATGCTATAGGGTTACTATAGAGACTATAACTATATGCTATAGGGTTACTATAGAGAGACTATAACTATATGCTATAGGGTTACTATAGAGACTATAACTCTATGCTATAGGGTTACTATAGAGAGACTATAACTATATGCTATAGGGTTACTATAGAGAGACTATAACTTTCTATAGAGACCTGTCCCACCTAACAAAGCTGTGTTTCTGAGTATATAACTTGTGATATGAATCTTGGTAAGACAAAGTCATTTGATAAACGTGTTAGTCATTACTCTATAATCCACTTTCAGTAGTTAGTTCTTTACTTTTTGAAGTTTTACTACCCATGTTTGTATTATGGGTTTATATCCATTTCCTGGTTATTCTATATATGTTTTCCCCATCAACAATGTCTCTCTAATCCCCCTCAGGGCATTATACTATCAGGAATTGATAGAGTTGAATGGAATGATGGACTAAGGTCTCCTGTTAGAATCTGTTACAGACTCTCTTATGTCCAGTACCTGATAATCAGGTATATCAACCAGACCACAGGACTAAGGTCTCCTGTTAGAATCTGTTACAGACTCTCTTATGTCCAGTACCTGATAATCAGGTATATCAACCAGACCACAGGACTAAGGTCTCCTGTTAGAATCTGTTACAGACTCTCTTATGTCCAGTACCTGATAATCACAGGTATATCAACCAGACCACAGGACTAAGGTCTCCTGTTAGAATCTGTTACAGACTCTCTAATGTCCAGTACCTGATAATCACAGGTATATCAACCAGACCACAGGACTAAGGTCTCCTGTTAGAATCTGTTACAGACTCTCTAATGTCCAGTACCTGATAATCACAGGTATATCAACCAGACCACAGGAGGTTGGTGGCACCTTAATTGGGGAGGAGGGGCTCGTGGTATTGGCTGAAGAGGAATCAGTGGTCTGGTATCAAATACATCAAACATGTGGTTTCCATGTTTGATGCCATTCCATTGGCTCCGTTCCAGCCATTATTGTGAGGCTCCTCCCCTCAGTTTCCTGTGAACAAGACTGAGTGAAATGTTTATATTTTAGCTTCAACCTGTCAGCTTCTGTGAACAAGACTGATTAAACCATTTATTGAAATTTTTATATTTTAGCTTCAACCTGTCAGCTTCTGTGAACAAGACTGATTAAACCATTTATTGAAATGTTTATATTTTAGCTTCATGTCAATGTGCCAGTTTTTTTATTTGACTTTAAGTGTTTATTTTTGCTCTACTTTTTTAGTATCACCTTGATTATATACAGAGGGGTCAGAAGTTATTGACATCCATGCTGAAGATTAGCAATAATGACTATTAAATAAATAAATAAAGTACTGACCTATTGTATGCTCAAAATAAATTGTAAATTATAATATTTTAAACTAATACAATTGCTCAGAGAAATATATGTTTGTGTAATGTATTTTTGTTGTAAAAGGTTAGAGGTCAAAATGATTGACAGCCCAAAATCTACAGGAGTGTGATGATGTCATTGTTATGAATATAGAACCAGATACTGACCTTCTGACTAGTTTATTAGACTCTTCAGGGGGGTCAATCATTTAGACAATAAATACTACTCCTTAAACTAAATATTATAATCAGATCAATCGTAATTGACACATGTTGAGCAGATGATATAGCTCAGTATTTATTTTATACAGTCATTATTACCTTTATCATGGGTGTCTATAATTCCAGACCCACTGTATATTATATATTGATGTATTTTATACAGTCGTTATTATCTTTATCAAGGGTGTCAATAATTCCAGACCAACTGTATATTATATTGATGTATTTTATACAGTCATTATTACCTTTATCAAGGGTGTCTATAATTCCAGACCCACTGTATATTATATATTGATGTATATTATACAGTCATTATTACCTTTATCAAGGGTGTCAATAATTCTGTATATTATATATTGATCATGTATTTACAGTTGAATGGTATTTTCCATGTATTGATGATTTCTTGTTTTAATAAACTAGGACATCATTGTGAGAACGTGACTCCAGTGTAATATTTTAACATTATTGAATGTTACTAGGTAGTGTTACTGTTTCCTTGGTAACCTGTGGTAGAGACATTGTCCTCCAGGTAACCGGTCTTGTTTTAATAAACTGGGACATCATTGTGTCAGAACGTGATTCCAGTGTAATATTTTAACATTATTGAATGTTACTAGGTAGTGTTACTGTTTCCTTGGTAACCTGTGGTAGAGACATTGTCCTCCAGGTAACCGGTCTTGTTATGATGTCATCATTATTGAACATGTGACTCGTGGGAACAAAGTGTCTCTGTCATTCTGACTGAACACTTCAAGCTGTTCAGGGACAATGGAGACGTCTCTTCCTCATCAGGACAGTTATTAGTAGTGTCATTGGGGAGGATATTCCTTCTGTTTCTATCAGCTATGGAGACAGGTCATCAGTCTGTTATATAGAGCTATGGAGACAGGTCATCAGTCTGTTATATAGAGCTATGGAGACAGGTCATCAGTCTGTTATATAGAGGAGACAGGTCATCAGTCTGTTATATAGAGCTATGGAGACAGGTCATCAGCCTGTTATATAGAGCTATGGAGACAGGTCATCAGTCTGTTATATAGAGCTATGGAGACAGGTCATCAGTCTGTTATATAGAGCTATGGAGACAGGTCATCAGTCTGTTATATAGAGCTATGGAGACAGGTCATCAGTCTGTTATATAGAGCTATGGAGACAGGTCATCAGTCTGTTATATAGAGCTATGGAGACAGGTCATCAGTCTGTTATATAGAGCTATGGAGACAGGTCATCAGGAGACAGGTCATCAGTCTGTTATATAGAGCTATGGAGACAGGTCATCAGTCTGTTATATAGAGCTATGGAGACAGGTCATCAGTCTGTTATATAGAGCTATGGAGACAGGTCATCAGTCTGTTATATAGAGCTATGGAGACAGGTCATCAGTCTGTTATATAGAGCTATGGAGACAGGTCATCAGTCTGTTACATAGAGCTATGGAGACAGGTCATCAGTCTGTTATATAGAGCTATGGAGACAGGTCATCAGTCTGTTATATAGAGCTATGGAGACAGGTCATCAGTCTGTTATATAGAGCTATGGAGACAGGTCATCAGTCTGTTATATAGAGCTATGGAGACAGGTCATCAGGAGACAGGTCATCAGTCTGTTATATAGAGCTATGGAGACAGGTCATCAGGAGACAGGACATCAGTCTGTTATATAGAGCTATGGAGACAGGTCATCAGTCTGTTATATAGAGCTATGGAGACAGGTCATCAGTCTGTTATATAGAGCTATGGAGACAGGTCATCAGTCTGTTATATAGAGCTATGGAGACAGGGCATCAGTCTGTTATATAGAGCTATGGAGACAGGTCATCAGGAGACAGGTCATCAGTCTGTTATATAGAGCTATGGAGACAGGTCATCAGTCTGTTATATAGAGCTATGGAGACAGGTCATCAGTCTGTTATATAGAGCTATGGAGACAGGTCATCAGTCTGTTATATAGAGCTATGGAGACAGGTCATCAGTCTGTTATATAGAGCTATGGAGACAGGTCATCAGTCTGTTATATAGAGCTATGGAGACAGGTCATCAGTCTGTTATATAGAGCTATGGAGACAGGTCATCAGGAGACAGGTCATCAGTCTGTTATATAGAGCTATGGAGACAGGTCATCAGGAGACAGGACATCAGTCTGTTATATAGAGCTATGGAGACAGGTCATCAGTCTGTTATATAGAGCTATGGAGACAGGTCATCAGTCTGTTATATAGAGCTACGGAGACAGGTCATCAGTCTGTTATATAGAGCTATGGAGACAGGTCATCAGTCTGTTATATAGAGCTATGGAGACAGGGCATCAGTCTGTTATATAGAGCTATGGAGACAGGTCATCAGGAGACAGGTCATCAGTCTGTTATATAGAGCTATGGAGACAGGTCATCAGTCTGTTATATAGAGCTATGGAGACAGGTCATCAGTCTGTTATATAGAGCTATGGAGACAGGTCATCAGTCTGTTATATAGAGCTATGGAGACAGGTCATCAGTCTGTTATATAGAGCTATGGAGACAGGTCATCAGTCTGTTATATAGAGCTATGGAGACAGGTCATCAGTCTGTTATATAGAGCTATGGAGACATGTCATCAGTCTGTTATATAGAGCTATGGAGACAGGTCATCAGTCTGTTATATAGAGCTATGGAGACAGGTCATCAGTCTGTTATATAGAGCTATGGAGACAGGTCATCAGTCTGTTATATAGAGCTATGGAGACAGGTCATCAGTCTGTTATATAGAGTTATGGAGACGGGTCATCAGTCTGTTATATAGAGCTATGGAGACATGTCATCAGTCTGTTATATAGAGCTATGGAGACAGGTCATCAGTCTGTTATATAGAGCTATGGAGACAGGTCATCAGTCTGTTATATAGAGCTATGGAGACAGGTCATCAGGAGACAGGTCATCAGTCTGTTATATAGAGCTATGGAGACAGGTCATCAGTCTGTTATATAGAGCTATGGAGACAGGTCATCAGTCTGTTATATAGAGCTATGGAGACAGGTCATCAGTCTGTTATATAGAGCTATGGAGACAGGTCATCAGTCTGTTATATAGAGCTATGGAGACAGGTCATCAGTCTGTTATATAGAGCTATGGAGACAGGTCATCAGTCTGTTATATAGAGCTATGGAGACAGGGCATCAGTCTGTTATATAGAGCTATGGAGACAGGTCATCAGGAGACAGGTCATCAGTCTGTTATATAGAGCTATGGAGACAGGTCATCAGTCTGTTATATAGAGCTATGGAGACAGGTCATCAGTCTGTTATATAGAGCTATGGAGACAGGTCATCAGTCTGTTATATAGAGCTATGGAGACAGGTCATCAGTCTGTTATATAGAGCTATGGAGACAGGTCATCAGTCTGTTATATAGAGCTATGGAGACAGGTCATCAGTCTGTTATATAGAGCTATGGAGACAGGTCATCAGGAGACAGGTCATCAGTCTGTTATATAGAGCTATGGAGACAGGTCATCAGGAGACAGGACATCAGTCTGTTATATAGAGCTATGGAGACAGGTCATCAGTCTGTTATATAGAGCTATGGAGACAGGTCATCAGTCTGTTATATAGAGCTACGGAGACAGGTCATCAGTCTGTTATATAGAGCTATGGAGACAGGTCATCAGTCTGTTATATAGAGCTATGGAGACAGGGCATCAGTCTGTTATATAGAGCTATGGAGACAGGTCATCAGGAGACAGGTCATCAGTCTGTTATATAGAGCTATGGAGACAGGTCATCAGTCTGTTATATAGAGCTATGGAGACAGGTCATCAGTCTGTTATATAGAGCTATGGAGACAGGTCATCAGTCTGTTATATAGAGCTATGGAGACAGGTCATCAGTCTGTTATATAGAGCTATGGAGACAGGTCATCAGTCTGTTATATAGAGCTATGGAGACAGGTCATCAGTCTGTTATATAGAGCTATGGAGACATGTCATCAGTCTGTTATATAGAGCTATGGAGACAGGTCATCAGTCTGTTATATAGAGCTATGGAGACAGGTCATCAGTCTGTTATATAGAGCTATGGAGACAGGTCATCAGTCTGTTATATAGAGCTATGGAGACAGGTCATCAGTCTGTTATATAGAGTTATGGAGACGGGTCATCAGTCTGTTATATAGAGCTATGGAGACATGTCATCAGTCTGTTATATAGAGCTATGGAGACAGGTCATCAGTCTGTTATATAGAGCTATGGAGACAGGTCATCAGTCTGTTATATAGAGCTATGGAGACAGGTCATCAGGAGACAGGTCATCAGTCTGTTATATAGAGCTATGGAGACAGGTCATCAGTCTGTTACATAGAGCTATGGAGACAGGTCATCAGTCTGTTATATAGAGCTATGGAGACAGGTCATCAGTCTGTTATATAGAGCTATGGAGACAGGTCATCAGTCTGTTATATAGAGCTATGGAGACAGGTCATCAGTCTGTTATATAGAGCTATGGAGACAGGTCATCAGTCTGTTATATAGAGCTATGGAGACAGGTCATCAGCCTGTTATATAGAGCTATGGAGACAGGTCATCAGTCTGTTATATAGAGCTATGGAGACAGGTCATCAGTCTGTTATATAGAGCTATGGAGACAGGTCATCAGTCTGTTATATAGAGCTATGGAGACAGGTCATCAGGAGACAGGTCATCAGTCTGTTATATAGAGTTATGGAGACAGGTCATCAGTCTGTTATATAGAGCTATGGAGACAGGTCATCAGTCTGTTATATAGAGCTATGGAGACAGGTCATCAGTCTGTTATATAGAGCTATGGAGACAGGTCACCAGTCTGTTATATAGAGCTACGGAGACTGGTCACCAGTCTGTTATATAGAGCTATGGAGACAGGTCATCAGTCTGTTAAATAGAGCTATGGAGACAGGTCACCAGTCTGTTATATAGAGCTATGGAGACAGGTCATCAGTCTGTTATATAGAGTTATGGAGACAGGTCATCAGTCTGTTATATAGAGCTATGGAGACAGGTCATCAGTCTGTTATATAGAGCTATGGAGACAGGTCATCAGTCTGTTATATAGAGCTATGGAGACAGGTCATCAGTCTGTTATATAGAGCTATGGAGACAGGTCATCAGTCTGTTATATAGAGCTATGGAGACAGGTCATCAGTCTGTTATATAGAGCTATGGAGACAGGTCATCAGTCTGTTATATAGAGCTATGGAGACAGGTCATCAGTCTGTTATATAGAGCTATGGAGACAGGTCATCCATCTGTTATATAGAGCTATGGAGACAGGTCATCAGTCTGTTATATAGAGCTATGGAGACAGGTCATCAGTCTGTTATATAGAGCTATGGAGACAGGTCATCAGTCTGTTATATAGAGCTATGGAGACAGGTCATCAGTCTGTTATATAGAGCTATGGAGACAGGTCATCAGTCTGTTATATAGAGTTATGGAGACGGGTCATCAGTCTGTTATATAGAGCTATGGAGACATGTCATCAGTCTGTTATATAGAGCTATGGAGACAGGTCATCAGTCTGTTATATAGAGCTATGGAGACAGGTCATCAGTCTGTTATATAGAGCTATGGAGACAGGTCATCAGGAGACAGGTCATCAGTCTGTTATATAGAGCTATGGAGACAGGTCATCAGTCTGTTACATAGAGCTATGGAGACAGGTCATCAGTCTGTTATATAGAGCTATGGAGACAGGTCATCAGTCTGTTATATAGAGCTATGGAGACAGGTCATCAGTCTGTTATATAGAGCTATGGAGACAGGTCATCAGTCTGTTATATAGAGCTATGGAGACAGGTCATCAGTCTGTTATATAGAGCTATGGAGACAGGTCATCAGCCTGTTATATAGAGCTATGGAGACAGGTCATCAGTCTGTTATATAGAGCTATGGAGACAGGTCATCAGTCTGTTATATAGAGCTATGGAGACAGGTCATCAGTCTGTTATATAGAGCTATGGAGACAGGTCATCAGGAGACAGGTCATCAGTCTGTTATATAGAGTTATGGAGACAGGTCATCAGTCTGTTATATAGAGCTATGGAGACAGGTCATCAGTCTGTTATATAGAGCTATGGAGACAGGTCATCAGTCTGTTATATAGAGCTATGGAGACAGGTCACCAGTCTGTTATATAGAGCTACGGAGACTGGTCACCAGTCTGTTATATAGAGCTATGGAGACAGGTCATCAGTCTGTTAAATAGAGCTATGGAGACAGGTCACCAGTCTGTTATATAGAGCTATGGAGACAGGTCATCAGTCTGTTATATAGAGTTATGGAGACAGGTCATCAGTCTGTTATATAGAGCTATGGAGACAGGTCATCAGTCTGTTATATAGAGCTATGGAGACAGGTCATCAGTCTGTTATATAGAGCTATGGAGACAGGTCATCAGTCTGTTATATAGAGCTATGGAGACAGGTCATCAGTCTGTTATATAGAGCTATGGAGACAGGTCATCAGTCTGTTATATAGAGCTATGGAGACAGGTCATCAGTCTGTTATATAGAGCTATGGAGACAGGTCATCAGTCTGTTATATAGAGCTATGGAGACAGGTCATCAGTCTGTTATATAGAGCTATGGAGACAGGTCATCCATCTGTTATATAGAGCTATGGAGACAGGTCATTAGTCTGTTATATAGAGCTATGGAGACAGGTCATCAGTCTGTTATATAGAGCTATGGAGACAGGTCATCAGTCTGTTATATAGAGCTATGGAGACAGGTCATCAGTCTGTTATATAGAGCTATGGAGACAGGTCATCAGTCTGTTATATAGAGCTATGGAGACAGGTCATCAGTCTGTTATATAGAGCTATGGAGACAGGTCATCAGTCTGTTATATAGAGCTATGGAGACAGGTCATCAGTCTGTTATATAGAGCTATGGAGACAGGTCATCAGTCTGTTATATAGAGCTATGGAGACAGGTCATCAGTCTGTTATATAGAGCTATGGAGACAGGTCATCAGTCTGTTATATAGAGCTATGGAGACAGGTCATCAGTCTGTTATATAGAGCTATGGAGACAGGTCATCAGTCTGTTATATAGAGCTATGGAGACAGGTCATCAGTCTGTTATATAGAGCTATGGAGACAGGTCATCAGGAGACAGGTCATCAGTCTGTTATATAGAGCTATGGAGACAGGTCACCAGTCTGTTATATAGAGCTATGGAGACAGGTCATCAGTCTGTTATATAGAGCTATGGAGACAGGTCACCAGTCTGTTATATAGAGCTATGGAGACAGGTCACCAGTCTGTTATATAGAGCTATGGAGACAGGTCATCAGTCTGTTATATAGAGCTATGGAGACAGGTCATCAGTCTGTTATATAGAGCTATGGAGACAGGTCATCAGTCTGTTATATAGAGCTATGGAGACAGGTCATCAGTCTGTTATATAGAGCTATGGAGACAGGTCATCAGTCTGTTATATAGAGCTATGGAGACAGGTCATCAGGAGACAGGTCATCAGTCTGTTATATAGAGCTATGGAGACAGGTCATCAGTCTGTTATATAGAGCTATGGAGACAGGTCATCAGTCTGTTATATAGAGCTATGGAGACAGGTCATCAGTCTGTTATATAGAGCTATGGAGACAGGTCATCAGTCTGTTATATAGAGCTATGGAGACAGGTCATCAGTCTGTTATATAGAGCTATGGAGACAGGTCATCAGTCTGTTATATAGAGCTATGGAGACAGGTCATCAGTCTGTTATATAGAGCTATGGAGACAGGTCATCAGTCTGTTATATAGAGCTATGGAGACAGGTCATCAGTCTGTTATATAGAGCTATGGAGACAGGTCATCAGTCTGTTATATAGAGCTATGGAGACAGGTCATCAGTCTGTTATATAGAGCTATGGAGACAGGTCATCAGTCTGTTATATAGAGCTATGGAGACAGGTCATCAGTCTGTTATATAGAGCTATGGAGACAGGTCATCAGTCTGTTATATAGAGCTATGGAGACAGGTCATCAGTCTGTTATATAGAGCTATGGAGACAGGTCATCAGTCTGTTACATAGAGCTATGGAGACAGGTCATCAGTCTGTTATATAGAGCTATGGAGACAGGTCATCAGTCTGTTATATAGAGCTATGGAGACAGGTCATCAGTCTGTTATATAGAGCTATGGAGACAGGTCATCAGTCTGTTATATAGAGCTATGGAGACAGGTCATCAGGAGACAGGTCATCAGTCTGTTATATAGAGCTATGGAGACAGGTCATCAGGAGACAGGACATCAGTCTGTTATATAGAGCTATGGAGACAGGTCATCAGTCTGTTATATAGAGCTATGGAGACAGGTCATCAGTCTGTTATATAGAGCTATGGAGACAGGTCATCAGTCTGTTATATAGAGCTATGGAGACAGGGCATCAGTCTGTTATATAGAGCTATGGAGACAGGTCATCAGGAGACAGGTCATCAGTCTGTTATATAGAGCTATGGAGACAGGTCATCAGTCTGTTATATAGAGCTATGGAGACAGGTCATCAGTCTGTTATATAGAGCTATGGAGACAGGTCATCAGTCTGTTATATAGAGCTATGGAGACAGGTCATCAGTCTGTTATATAGAGCTATGGAGACAGGTCATCAGTCTGTTATATAGAGCTATGGAGACAGGTCATCAGTCTGTTATATAGAGCTATGGAGACAGGTCATCAGGAGACAGGTCATCAGTCTGTTATATAGAGCTATGGAGACAGGTCATCAGGAGACAGGACATCAGTCTGTTATATAGAGCTATGGAGACAGGTCATCAGTCTGTTATATAGAGCTATGGAGACAGGTCATCAGTCTGTTATATAGAGCTACGGAGACAGGTCATCAGTCTGTTATATAGAGCTATGGAGACAGGTCATCAGTCTGTTATATAGAGCTATGGAGACAGGTCATCAGTCTGTTATATAGAGCTATGGAGACAGGTCATCAGTCTGTTATATAGAGCTATGGAGACAGGTCATCAGTCTGTTATATAGAGCTATGGAGACAGGTCATCAGTCTGTTATATAGAGCTATGGAGACAGGTCATCAGTCTGTTATATAGAGCTATGGAGACAGGTCATCAGCCTGTTATATAGAGCTATGGAGACAGGTCATCAGTCTGTTATATAGAGCTATGGAGACAGGTCATCAGTCTGTTATATAGAGCTATGGAGACAGGTCATCAGTCTGTTATATAGAGCTATGGAGACAGGTCATCAGGAGACAGGTCATCAGTCTGTTATATAGAGTTATGGAGACAGGTCATCAGTCTGTTATATAGAGCTATGGAGACAGGTCATCAGTCTGTTATATAGAGCTATGGAGACAGGTCATCAGTCTGTTATATAGAGCTATGGAGACAGGTCACCAGTCTGTTATATAGAGCTACGGAGACTGGTCACCAGTCTGTTATATAGAGCTATGGAGACAGGTCATCAGTCTGTTAAATAGAGCTATGGAGACAGGTCACCAGTCTGTTATATAGAGCTATGGAGACAGGTCATCAGTCTGTTATATAGAGTTATGGAGACAGGTCATCAGTCTGTTATATAGAGCTATGGAGACAGGTCATCAGTCTGTTATATAGAGCTATGGAGACAGGTCATCAGTCTGTTATATAGAGCTATGGAGACAAGTCATCAGGAGACAGGTCATTAGTCTGTTATATAGAGCTATGGAGACAGGTCATCAGTCTGTTATATAGAGCTATGGAGACAGGTCATCAGTCTGTTATATAGAGCTATGGAGACAGGTCATCAGTCTGTTATATAGAGCTATGGAGACAGGTCATCAGTCTGTTATATAGAGCTATGGAGACAGGTCATCAGTCTGTTATATAGAGCTATGGAGACAGGTCATCAGTCTGTTATATAGAGCTATGGAGACAGGTCATCAGTCTGTTATATAGAGCTATGGAGACAGGTCATCAGTCTGTTATATAGAGCTATGGAGACAGGTCATCAGTCTGTTATATAGAGCTATGGAGACAGGTCATCAGTCTGTTATATAGAGCTATGGAGACAGGTCATCAGTCTGTTATATAGAGCTATGGAGACAGGTCATCAGTCTGTTATATAGAGCTATGGAGACAGGTCATCAGTCTGTTATATAGAGCTATGGAGACAGGTCATCAGGAGACAGGTCATCAGTCTGTTATATAGAGCTATGGAGACAGGTCACCAGTCTGTTATATAGAGCTATGGAGACAGGTCATCAGTCTGTTATATAGAGCTATGGAGACAGGTCACCAGTCTGTTATATAGAGCTATGGAGACAGGTCACCAGTCTGTTATATAGAGCTATGGAGACAGGTCATCAGTCTGTTATATAGAGCTATGGAGACAGGTCATCAGTCTGTTATATAGAGCTATGGAGACAGGTCATCAGTCTGTTATATAGAGCTATGGAGACAGGTCATCAGTCTGTTATATAGAGCTATGGAGACAGGTCATCAGTCTGTTATATAGAGCTATGGAGACAGGTCATCAGGAGACAGGTCATCAGTCTGTTATATAGAGCTATGGAGACAGGTCATCAGTCTGTTATATAGAGCTATGGAGACAGGTCATCAGTCTGTTATATAGAGCTATGGAGACAGGTCATCAGTCTGTTATATAGAGCTATGGAGACAGGTCATCAGTCTGTTATATAGAGCTATGGAGACAGGTCATCAGCCTGTTATATAGAGCTATGGAGACAGGTCATCAGTCTGTTATATAGAGCTATGGAGACAGGTCATCAGTCTGTTATATAGAGCTATGGAGACAGGTCATCAGTCTGTTATATAGAGCTATGGAGACAGGTCATCAGGAGACAGGTCATCAGTCTGTTATATAGAGTTATGGAGACAGGTCATCAGTCTGTTATATAGAGCTATGGAGACAGGTCATCAGTCTGTTATATAGAGCTATGGAGACAGGTCATCAGTCTGTTATATAGAGCTATGGAGACAGGTCACCAGTCTGTTATATAGAGCTACGGAGACTGGTCACCAGTCTGTTATATAGAGCTATGGAGACAGGTCATCAGTCTGATAAATAGAGCTATGGAGACAGGTCACCAGTCTGTTATATAGAGCTATGGAGACAGGTCATCAGTCTGTTATATAGAGTTATGGAGACAGGTCATCAGTCTGTTATATAGAGCTATGGAGACAGGTCATCAGTCTGTTATATAGAGCTATGGAGACAGGTCATCAGTCTGTTATATAGAGCTATGGAGACAGGTCATCAGTCTGTTATATAGAGCTATGGAGACAGGTCATCAGTCTGTTATATAGAGCTATGGAGACAGGTCATCAGTCTGTTATATAGAGCTATGGAGACAGGTCATCAGTCTGTTATATAGAGCTATGGAGACAGGTCATCAGTCTGTTATATAGAGCTATGGAGACAGGTCATCAGTCTGTTATATAGAGCTATGGAGACAGGTCATCAGTCTGTTATATAGAGCTATGGAGACAGGTCATCAGTCTGTTATATAGAGCTATGGAGACAGGTCATCAGTCTGTTATATAGAGCTATGGAGACAGGTCATCAGTCTGTTATATAGAGCTATGGAGACAGGTCATCAGTCTGTTATATAGAGCTATGGAGACAGGTCATCAGTCTGTTACATAGAGCTATGGAGACAGGTCATCAGTCTGTTATATAGAGCTATGGAGACAGGTCATCAGTCTGTTATATAGAGCTATGGAGACAGGTCATCAGTCTGTTATATAGAGCTATGGAGACAGGTCATCAGTCTGTTATATAGAGCTATGGAGACAGGTCATCAGGAGACAGGTCATCAGTCTGTTATATAGAGCTATGGAGACAGGTCATCAGGAGACAGGACATCAGTCTGTTATATAGAGCTATGGAGACAGGTCATCAGTCTGTTATATAGAGCTATGGAGACAGGTCATCAGTCTGTTATATAGAGCTATGGAGACAGGTCATCAGTCTGTTATATAGAGCTATGGAGACAGGGCATCAGTCTGTTATATAGAGCTATGGAGACAGGTCATCAGGAGACAGGTCATCAGTCTGTTATATAGAGCTATGGAGACAGGTCATCAGTCTGTTATATAGAGCTATGGAGACAGGTCATCAGTCTGTTATATAGAGCTATGGAGACAGGTCATCAGTCTGTTATATAGAGCTATGGAGACAGGTCATCAGTCTGTTATATAGAGCTATGGAGACAGGTCATCAGTCTGTTATATAGAGCTATGGAGACAGGTCATCAGTCTGTTATATAGAGCTATGGAGACAGGTCATCAGGAGACAGGTCATCAGTCTGTTATATAGAGCTATGGAGACAGGTCATCAGGAGACAGGACATCAGTCTGTTATATAGAGCTATGGAGACAGGTCATCAGTCTGTTATATAGAGCTATGGAGACAGGTCATCAGTCTGTTATATAGAGCTACGGAGACAGGTCATCAGTCTGTTATATAGAGCTATGGAGACAGGTCATCAGTCTGTTATATAGAGCTATGGAGACAGGGCATCAGTCTGTTATATAGAGCTATGGAGACAGGTCATCAGGAGACAGGTCATCAGTCTGTTATATAGAGCTATGGAGACAGGTCATCAGTCTGTTATATAGAGCTATGGAGACAGGTCATCAGTCTGTTATATAGAGCTATGGAGACAGGTCATCAGTCTGTTATATAGAGCTATGGAGACAGGTCATCAGTCTGTTATATAGAGCTATGGAGACAGGTCATCAGTCTGTTATATAGAGCTATGGAGACAGGTCATCAGTCTGTTATATAGAGCTATGGAGACATGTCATCAGTCTGTTATATAGAGCTATGGAGACAGGTCATCAGTCTGTTATATAGAGCTATGGAGACAGGTCATCAGTCTGTTATATAGAGCTATGGAGACAGGTCATCAGTCTGTTATATAGAGCTATGGAGACAGGTCATCAGTCTGTTATATAGAGTTATGGAGACGGGTCATCAGTCTGTTATATAGAGCTATGGAGACATGTCATCAGTCTGTTATATAGAGCTATGGAGACAGGTCATCAGTCTGTTATATAGAGCTATGGAGACAGGTCATCAGTCTGTTATATAGAGCTATGGAGACAGGTCATCAGGAGACAGGTCATCAGTCTGTTATATAGAGCTATGGAGACAGGTCATCAGTCTGTTATATAGAGCTATGGAGACAGGTCATCAGTCTGTTATATAGAGCTATGGAGACAGGTCATCAGTCTGTTATATAGAGCTATGGAGACAGGTCATCAGTCTGTTATATAGAGCTATGGAGACAGGTCATCAGTCTGTTATATAGAGCTATGGAGACAGGTCATCAGTCTGTTATATAGAGCTATGGAGACAGGTCATCAGTCTGTTATATAGAGCTATGGAGACAGGGCATCAGTCTGTTATATAGAGCTATGGAGACAGGTCATCAGGAGACAGGTCATCAGTCTGTTATATAGAGCTATGGAGACAGGTCATCAGTCTGTTATATAGAGCTATGGAGACAGGTCATCAGTCTGTTATATAGAGCTATGGAGACAGGTCATCAGTCTGTTATATAGAGCTATGGAGACAGGTCATCAGTCTGTTATATAGAGCTATGGAGACAGGTCATCAGTCTGTTATATAGAGCTATGGAGACAGGTCATCAGTCTGTTATATAGAGCTATGGAGACAGGTCATCAGGAGACAGGTCATCAGTCTGTTATATAGAGCTATGGAGACAGGTCATCAGGAGACAGGACATCAGTCTGTTATATAGAGCTATGGAGACAGGTCATCAGTCTGTTATATAGAGCTATGGAGACAGGTCATCAGTCTGTTATATAGAGCTACGGAGACAGGTCATCAGTCTGTTATATAGAGCTATGGAGACAGGTCATCAGTCTGTTATATAGAGCTATGGAGACAGGGCATCAGTCTGTTATATAGAGCTATGGAGACAGGTCATCAGGAGACAGGTCATCAGTCTGTTATATAGAGCTATGGAGACAGGTCATCAGTCTGTTATATAGAGCTATGGAGACAGGTCATCAGTCTGTTATATAGAGCTATGGAGACAGGTCATCAGTCTGTTATATAGAGCTATGGAGACAGGTCATCAGTCTGTTATATAGAGCTATGGAGACAGGTCATCAGTCTGTTATATAGAGCTATGGAGACAGGTCATCAGTCTGTTATATAGAGCTATGGAGACATGTCATCAGTCTGTTATATAGAGCTATGGAGACAGGTCATCAGTCTGTTATATAGAGCTATGGAGACAGGTCATCAGTCTGTTATATAGAGCTATGGAGACAGGTCATCAGTCTGTTATATAGAGCTATGGAGACAGGTCATCAGTCTGTTATATAGAGTTATGGAGACGGGTCATCAGTCTGTTATATAGAGCTATGGAGACATGTCATCAGTCTGTTATATAGAGCTATGGAGACAGGTCATCAGTCTGTTATATAGAGCTATGGAGACAGGTCATCAGTCTGTTATATAGAGCTATGGAGACAGGTCATCAGGAGACAGGTCATCAGTCTGTTATATAGAGCTATGGAGACAGGTCATCAGTCTGTTATATAGAGCTATGGAGACAGGTCATCAGTCTGTTATATAGAGCTATGGAGACAGGTCATCAGTCTGTTATATAGAGCTATGGAGACAGGTCATCAGTCTGTTATATAGAGCTATGGAGACAGGTCATCAGTCTGTTATATAGAGCTATGGAGACAGGTCATCAGTCTGTTATATAGAGCTATGGAGACAGGTCATCAGCCTGTTATATAGAGCTATGGAGACAGGTCATCAGTCTGTTATATAGAGCTATGGAGACAGGTCATCAGTCTGTTATATAGAGCTATGGAGACAGGTCATCAGTCTGTTATATAGAGCTATGGAGACAGGTCATCAGGAGACAGGTCATCAGTCTGTTATATAGAGTTATGGAGACAGGTCATCAGTCTGTTATATAGAGCTATGGAGACAGGTCATCAGTCTGTTATATAGAGCTATGGAGACAGGTCATCAGTCTGTTATATAGAGCTATGGAGACAGGTCACCAGTCTGTTATATAGAGCTACGGAGACTGGTCACCAGTCTGTTATATAGAGCTATGGAGACAGGTCATCAGTCTGTTAAATAGAGCTATGGAGACAGGTCACCAGTCTGTTATATAGAGCTATGGAGACAGGTCATCAGTCTGTTATATAGAGTTATGGAGACAGGTCATCAGTCTGTTATATAGAGCTATGGAGACAGGTCATCAGTCTGTTATATAGAGATATGGAGACAGGTCATCAGTCTGTTATATAGAGCTATGGAGACAGGTCATCAGTCTGTTATATAGAGCTATTGAGACAGGTCATCAGTCTGTTATATAGAGCTATGGAGACAGGTCATCAGTCTGTTATATAGAGTTATGGAGACAGGTCATCAGTCTGTTATATAGAGCTATGGAGACAGGTCATCAGTCTGTTATATAGAGCTATGGAGACAGGTCATCAGTCTGTTATATAGAGCTATGGAGACAGGTCATCCATCTGTTATATAGAGCTATGGAGACAGGTCATCAGGAGACAGGTCATTAGTCTGTTATATAGAGCTATGGAGACAGGTCATCAGTCTGTTATATAGAGCTATGGAGACAGGTCATCAGTCTGTTATATAGAGCTATGGAGACAGGTCATCAGTCTGTTATATAGAGCTATGGAGACAGGTCATCAGTCTGTTATATAGAGCTATGGAGACAGGTCATCAGTCTGTTATATAGAGCTATGGAGACAGGTCATCAGTCTGTTATATAGAGCTATGGAGACAGGTCATCAGTCTGTTATATAGAGCTATGGAGACAGGTCATCAGTCTGTTATATAGAGCTATGGAGACAGGTCATCAGTCTGTTATATAGAGCTATGGAGACAGGTCATCAGTCTGTTATATAGAGCTATGGAGACAGGTCATCAGTCTGTTATATAGAGCTATGGAGACAGGTCATCAGTCTGTTATATAGAGCTATGGAGACAGGTCATCAGTCTGTTATATAGAGCTATGGAGACAGGTCATCAGGAGACAGGTCATCAGTCTGTTATATAGAGCTATGGAGACAGGTCACCAGTCTGTTATATAGAGCTATGGAGACAGGTCATCAGTCTGTTATATAGAGCTATGGAGACAGGTCACCAGTCTGTTATATAGAGCTATGGAGACAGGTCACCAGTCTGTTATATAGAGCTATGGAGACAGGTCATCAGTCTGTTATATAGAGCTATGGAGACAGGTCATCAGTCTGTTATATAGAGCTATGGAGACAGGTCATCAGTCTGTTATATAGAGCTATGGAGACAGGTCATCAGTCTGTTATATAGAGCTATGGAGACAGGTCATCAGTCTGTTATATAGAGCTATGGAGACAGGTCATCAGGAGACAGGTCATCAGTCTGTTATATAGAGCTATGGAGACAGGTCATCAGTCTGTTATATAGAGCTATGGAGACAGGTCATCAGTCTGTTATATAGAGCTATGGAGACAGGTCATCAGTCTGTTATATAGAGCTATGGAGACAGGTCATCAGTCTGTTATATAGAGCTATGGAGACAGGTCATCAGTCTGTTATATAGAGCTATGGAGACAGGTCATCAGTCTGTTATATAGAGCTATGGAGACAGGTCATCAGCCTGTTATATAGAGCTATGGAGACAGGTCATCAGTCTGTTATATAGAGCTATGGAGACAGGTCATCAGTCTGTTATATAGAGCTATGGAGACAGGTCATCAGTCTGTTATATAGAGCTATGGAGACAGGTCATCAGGAGACAGGTCATCAGTCTGTTATATAGAGTTATGGAGACAGGTCATCAGTCTGTTATATAGAGCTATGGAGACAGGTCATCAGTCTGTTATATAGAGCTATGGAGACAGGTCATCAGTCTGTTATATAGAGCTATGGAGACAGGTCACCAGTCTGTTATATAGAGCTACGGAGACTGGTCACCAGTCTGTTATATAGAGCTATGGAGACAGGTCATCAGTCTGTTAAATAGAGCTATGGAGACAGGTCACCAGTCTGTTATATAGAGCTATGGAGACAGGTCATCAGTCTGTTATATAGAGTTATGGAGACAGGTCATCAGTCTGTTATATAGAGCTATGGAGACAGGTCATCAGTCTGTTATATAGAGCTATGGAGACAGGTCATCAGGAGACAGGTCATCAGTCTGTTATATAGAGTTATGGAGACAGGTCATCAGTCTGTTATATAGAGCTATGGAGACAGGTCATCAGTCTGTTATATAGAGCTATGGAGACAGGTCATCAGTCTGTTATATAGAGCTATGGAGACAGGTCATCAGTCTGTTATATAGAGCTATGGAGACAGGTCATCCATCTGTTATATAGAGCTATGGAGACAGGTCATCAGTCTGTTATATAGAGCTATGGAGACAGGTCATCAGTCTGTTATATAGAGCTATGGAGACAGGTCATCAGGAGACAGGTCATCAGTCTGTTATATAGAGCTATGGAGACAGGTCATTAGTCTGTTATATAGAGCTATGGAGACAGGTCATCAGTCTGTTATATAGAGCTATGGAGACAGGTCATCAGTCTGTTATATAGAGCTATGGAGACAGGTCATCAGTCTGTTATATAGAGCTATGGAGACAGGTCATCAGTCTGTTATATAGAGCTATGGAGACAGGTCATCAGTCTGTTATATAGAGCTATGGAGACAGGTCATCAGTCTGTTATATAGAGCTATGGAGACAGGTCATCAGTCTGTTATATAGAGCTATGGAGACAGGTCATCAGTCTGTTATATAGAGCTATGGAGACAGGTCATCAGTCTGTTATATAGAGCTATGGAGACAGGTCATCAGTCTGTTATATAGAGCTATGGAGACAGGTCATCAGTCTGTTATATAGAGCTATGGAGACAGGTCATCAGTCTGTTATATAGAGCTATGGAGACAGGTCATCAGTCTGTTATATAGAGCTATGGAGACAGGTCATCAGTCTGTTATATAGAGCTATGGAGACAGGTCATCAGTCTGTTATATAGAGCTATGGAGACAGGTCATCAGGAGACAGGTCATCAGTCTGTTATATAGAGCTATGGAGACAGGTCACCAGTCTGTTATATAGAGCTATGGAGACAGGTCATCAGTCTGTTATATAGAGCTATGGAGACAGGTCACCAGTCTGTTATATAGAGCTATGGAGACAGGTCACCAGTCTGTTATATAGAGCTATGGAGACAGGTCATCAGTCTGTTATATAGAGCTATGGAGACAGGTCATCAGTCTGTTATATAGAGCTATGGAGACAGGTCATCAGTCTGTTATATAGAGCTATGGAGACAGGTCATCAGTCATCAATAGGATGGCACAGACACGAGAGGGAAAGTCACAGAGACAGTTCAACAGGATGGCCAGACACGAGAGGGGAAGTCACAGAGACAGTTCAACACTACTGGACCTGCTGTTCCTCAGAAAATGTGAGAAGACATTATGGAAACAATACATGAAGCACAAATGTGAATTGTAAAATGTAAGGAATTAGCCAGGGTTGTTCTGTTCAGTCCAGGCTAAAAAGATATAAAATGTTGCAGCTGGTGAGTCAAGGAATGTCAGGATCCTCGACCAGCTAGGAGTTCAAACATGTCAGGTGGAGCTTTCCAGGCTGAGAGAGCAGTTCAGACTGAAGAACCTGTTGAAAAACAGCCAGGCTGAGAGAAGAGTTCAGCCTGAAGAACCTGTTGAAAAACAGCCAGGCTGAGAGAGCAGTTCAGACTGGAGAACCTGTTGAAAAACAGCCAGGCTGAGAGAGCAGTTCAGACTGAAGAACCTGTTGAAAAACAGCCAGGCTGAGAGAAGAGTTCAGACTGAAGAACCTGTTGAAAAACAGCCAGGCTGAGAGAGCAGTTCAGACTGGAGAACCTGTTGAAAAACAGCCAGGCTGAGAGACCAGTTCAGACTGGAGAACCTGTTGAAAAACAGCCAGGCTGAGAGAAGAGTTCAGACTGAAGAACCTGTTGAAAAACAGCCAGGCTGAGAGAGCAGTTCAGACTGAAGAACCTGTTGAAAAACAGCCAGGCTGAGAGAGCAGTTCAGACTGAAGAACCTGTTGAAAAACAGCCAGGCTGAGAGAAGAGTTCAGACTGAAGAACCTGTTGAAAAACAGCCAGGCTGAGAGACCAGTTCAGACTGGAGAACCTGTTGAAAAACAGCCAGGCTGAGAGAAGAGTTCAGACTGAAGAACCTGTTGAAAAACAGCCAGGCTGAGAGAGCAGTTCAGACTGAAGAACCTGTTGAAAAACAGCCAGGCTGAGAGAAGAGTTCAGACTGAAGAACCTGTTGAAAAACAGCCAGGCTGAGAGAGCAGTTCAGACTGGAGAACCTGTTGAAAAACAGCCAGGCTGAGAGACCAGTTCAGACTGGAGAACCTGTTGAAAAACAGCCAGGCTGAGAGAAGAGTTCAGACTGAAGAACCTGTTGAAAAACAGCCAGGCTGAGAGAGCAGTTCAGACTGAAGAACCTGTTGAAAAACAGCCAGGCTGAGAGAGCAGTTCAGACTGAAGAACCTGTTGAAAAACAGCCAGGCTGAGAGAAGAGTTCAGACTGAAGAACCTGTTGAAAAACAGCCAGGCTGAGAGACCAGTTCAGACTGGAGAACCTGTTGAAAAACAGCCAGGCTGAGAGAAGAGTTCAGACTGAAGAACCTGTTGAAAAACAGCCAGGCTGAGAGAGCAGTTCAGACTGAAGAACCTGTTGAAAAACAGCCAGGCTGAGAGAGCAGTTCAGACTGAAGAACCTGTTGAAAAACAGCCAGGCTGAGAGAGCAGTTCAGACTGAAGAACCTGTTGAAAAACAGCCAGGCTGAGAGAGCAGTTCAGACTGAAGAACCTGTTGAAAAAAGCAGCAATGGAGATTCTTACACAGCTCTCCTTGAGTACAGAAACACACCCCTGGATGGAATAGGTCTCACGCCTGCACAACTCCTAATGAGAAGCAGGCTAACAGCGCCACCTTCAGGCCCTCCAGGTAAATACATGTAGTCATTAGTAACAGCACCACCTTCAGGCACGAGGTGCACCTGTGTAATGATTTTATTTTATTTGAACCAAATACTGCAGTGACACCTCTTGCACTGAGATGCAGTATCTTAGACCTCTGTGATACAGCCTGGATTCGAACCAGGGTGTCTGCAGTGACACCTCTTGCACTGAGGTGCAGTATCTTAGACCACTGCGCCACTCGGGAGCCCAATGATCATGCTGTTTATGCAGCTTCTTGATACGCCACACCTGTCAGGTGGATGGATTATCTTGGCAAAGGACAAATGGCCACTAACAGGGATGGAAACACATTTTGAGAGAAATAAGTTTGTTGTGTGTATGAACGTTTCTGGGATCTTTAATTTCAGCTCAGCACTAGGGCTCATGAGTGTCGAAGTGGTCTAAGGCACTGCATCTCAGTGCTTGAGGTGTCACTACAGACCCTGGTTCGAATCCAGGCTGTATCACAGCGGTCTAAGGCACTGCATCTCAGTGCTTGAGGTGTCACTACAGACACCCTGGATCAAATCCAGGCTGTATCACAACTGGCCATGATTGGGAGTCCCATAGGGCGGTACACAATTGGCCCAGCGTTGTCTGGGTTTGGCTGCTGTAGGCTGTCATTGTAAATAAGAATTTGTTCTTAATTAACTGACTTGCCTAGATAAATAAAGGTTAAAAAATGTTTTAATTATGTTGCTTTTATATTTTTGTTCGATATAGGAAACCAAAGGAGAGGCAACGTCAATTACCACTTCACCCCATAGACATTAAGACCAGCTTCACCCCTCTGGCCAAAGTGAGACAGAAAGGATTCCAATCTCTAGGCTCTTGTCTTTTTCATTGTTGTGAATCCCTTCATCATATCTCCACCTTACTAACAAGACAAGTAAGATCTGATCGGACAGACATGCTTAGTACCGTTGTCAATCAGCTAGTAATAAACTATCACAGACTCGCGCAAAAAACACATCAGAAAAACAATATTAGTCCATCTACCGCGTACCCACCGCGTTCAACAAGGGCGAAAATCTGCCGCACGGCATGCAGTAGTCGGAGTTGGCTCTTTTGGGACTAAATCGAGGCGGAATCGAACGCTCCCTGGCCAATCAGGGACGAGTCTCCGCCCATCTCAACACTCGCGTCCCCGCCCCCAGCATTCGAGTGACGGTAATCAGCCAGCGGGGGCGTGGCCTGGGGGCGGGTCTGAGCTCCATCCAGTTTGAACCTCTATCAACTGGCCTCCGTAGCAAAGCACACAGCGTCGACAACAACAACAACAACGCGATACGAATTATTGCTATCTGACCGGTTAAAGTAAGTCATGGAAAAGATTACCCGTTAGTAGTAGTGAAATATTTTTTTTCTACATGAAGCCATTTAATGAAAAATGTACCTGAATAATTGTAGAAAACGTTAGTTTCCCCCCTTACATGGTTTTCCCGTATTTTTCTGCTAAGTTACTGTACCGTTAACTGTTAACGTTACTGTACATTAACGTTAGCTAAATACAGAGCGATCCACTGAAACGTTACGTAGCTACATCTACATTTTACATGTAGTTAAAGTAAAAATAAACTTGCTTTAGGATTACTAATTTGATTACTCATATTTTTTCACACTAGCTAATGTTAACTAGCCATAGGCTAGCAGCGTTAGCATCTTTAGCATAAATGCTAGCGCTGGGGGATGGGATGAGTTAGCAGCGCGTTAGGCGGGAAGCAAATGGTGGGCCCATTGTTCTCAACGAGCTAGCATGCTAGGTGGCGGCTAACTAGGCTAACCTCACTGCAAACCCTATACAGTCTAAGCTGCACACTGGTCTACACTTTTATTACGACATTTTATCTGACGTAGAGCCTAGCTGATTAGCCACTTTAGTTAGATGCTCTTGCATTAAAAACGTTATTATTGTAGTTAATAAATGTCTATTTTCTCCCCGTGTATCAGTCAGTCTTGTCACCATGGTGAAAGGGGACGTGAATAAACCCAAGGGCAAGACGTCAGCCTACGCCTTCTTCGTCCAGACCTGCCGGGAGGAACAGAAGATTAAACAACCCGACCAGTCGGTCAACTTCGCAGAGTTCTCCAAGCAGTGTTCAGAGAGATGGAGGGTACATATTAATGCACGCATCACAGGGCGTTATAACACTGTGTCTGTTATAACGGTGTGTGTGTAATAAAGAAGTTATAACTGAGTTTGTGTGTAGGCTTCCACTGCGAATGACAAGCGTCGTTTTGAGGACATGGCGAAGAACGACAAGGTGCGTTATGAGAGGGACATGAGGGTGTACGTGCCCCCCAAGGGGATGGCCAAGAGTGGTAGGAAGAAGAAGGACCCCAACGCTCCAAAACGACCCCCGTGAGTCACACACTACTACTGTATATCCATCACATATGACCTGCTTCACTCTAACCCTCCATCACATATAACCTGCTTCCCTCTAACCCTCCCTCCATCACATATAACCTGCTTCCCTCTAACTCTCCCTCCATCACATATAACCTGCTTCCCTCGAACTCTCCCTCCGTCACATATAACCTGCTTCACTCTAACCCTCCATCACATATAACCTGCTTCCATCTAACCCTCCCTCCATCACATATGACCTGCTTCCCTCTAACCCTCCCTCCCTCTAACCCTCCCTCCATCACATATGACCTGCTTCACTCTAACTCTCCATCACATATGACCTGCTTCCATCTAACCCTCCCTCCATCACATATGACCTGCTTCACTCTAACTCTCCATCACATATAACCTGCTTCCATCTAACCCTCCCTCCATCACCTATGACCTGCTTCACTCTAACTCTCCATCACATATGACCTGCTTCCATCTAACCCTCCTCCCTCCATAACATATGACCTGCTTCCCTCTAACCCTCCTCCCTCCATAACATATGACCTGCTTCACTCTAACCCTCCCTCATCACATATAACCTGCTTCCATCTAACCCTCCCTCCATCACATATGACCTGCTTCCTTCTAACCCTCCATGACATATGACCTGCTTCCCTCTAACCCTCCCTCCATCACATATGACCTGCTTCAGTCTAACTCTCCATCACATATAACCTGCTTCCATCTAACCCTCCCTCCATCACATATGACCTGCTTCACTCTAACTCTCCATCACATATGACCTGCTTCCATCTAACCCTCCTCCCTCCATAACATATGACCTGCTTCCATCTAACCCTCCTCCCTCCATAACATATGACCTGCTTCCTTCTAACCCTCCCTCCATCACATATTACCTGCTTCATTCTAACCCTCCCTCCATCACATATGACCTGCTTCCTTCTAACCCTCCCTCCATCACATATGACCTGCTTCCCTCTAACCCTCCCTCCACTACATATGACCTGCTTCCCTCTAACCTTCCTCCCTCCATCACATATAACCTGCTTCCCTCTAACCCTCCATCCGTCACATATGACCTGCTTCATTCTAACCCTCCATCACATATGACCTGCTTCCCTCTAACCCTCCCTCCATTAGATATTACCTGCTTCCCACTAACTCTCCTCCCTCCCTCCATCACATATGACCTGCTTCACTCTAGCCCTCCTCCATCCATCACATATGACCTGCTTCCCTCTGGTCTTCCTCCATCATCACATATCATCTGCTTCCCTCTAACCCTCCTCCGTCCGTCACATATGACCTGTTTCCCTCTAACCCTCTTCCCTCCATAACATATGACCTGTTTCCCTCTAACCCTCCTCCCTCCATAACATATGACCTGCTTCCCTATAACCCTCCTCCCTCCATCACATATAACCTGCTTCCCTCTAACCCTCCATCCGTCACATATAACCTGCTTCCCTCTAACCCTCCCTCCATCACATTTGACCTGCTTCCCTCTAACCCTCCATCACATATAACCTGCTTTCATCTAACCCTCTCTCCATCACATATGACCTGCTTCCCTCTAACTCTCCCTCCGTCACATATAACCTGCTTCACTCTAACCCTCCATCACATATAACCTGCTTCACTCTAACCTTCCATCACATATAACCTGCTTCCCTCTAACTCTCCCTCCGTCACATATAACCTGCTTCACTCTAACCCTCCATCACATATAACCTGCTTCCATCTTACCCTCCCTCCATCACATATGACCTGCTTCACTCTAACTCTCCATCACATATGACCTGCTTCCATCTAACCCTCCCTCCATCACATATGACCTGCTTCCCTATAACCCTCCTCCCTCCATCACATATAACCTGCTTCCCTCTAACCCTCCATCCGTCACATATGACCTGCTTCCCTATAACCCTCCTCCCTCCATCACATATAACCTGCTTCCCTCTAACCCTCCATCCGTCACATATAACCTGCTTCCCTCTAACCCTCCCTCCATCACATTTGACCTGCTTCCCTCTAGCCCTCCCTCCATCACATATGACCTGCTTCACTCTAACCCTCCCTCCATCACATATGACCTGCTTCCCTCTAACCCTCCCTCCATCACATATAACCTGCTTCCCTCTAACCCTCCATCCATCACATATAACCTGCTTCCCTCTAACCCTCCCTCCATCTAACCCTCCCTCCATCACATATGACCTGCTTCACTCTAACTCTCCATCACATATGACCTGCTTCCCTCTAACTCTCCATCACATATAACCTGCTTCCATATAACCCTCCCTCCATAACCTATGACCTGCTTCACTCTAACCCTCCATCACATATAACCTGCTTCCATCTAACCCTCCCTCCATCACATATGACCTGCTTCACTCTAACTCTCCATAACATATGACCTGCATCCATCTAACCCTCCTCCCTCCATAACATATGACCTGCTTCCCTCTAACCCTCCTCCCTCCATAACATATGACCTGCTTCACTCTAACCCTCCCTCATCACATATGACCTGCTTCACTCTTACTCTCCATAACATATGACCTGCTTCCATCTAACCCTCCTCCCTCCATCACATATAACCTGCTTCCCTCTAACCCTCCATTCGTCACATATAACCTGCTTCCCTCTAACCCTCCCTCCATCACATATGACCTGCTTCCCTCTAACCCTCCCTCCATCACATATGACCTGCTTCCCTCTAACCCTCCCTCCATCACATATGACCTGCTTCATTCTAACCCTCCCTCCATCACATATGACCTGCTTCCCTCTAACCCTCCCTCCCTCCATTAGATATTACCTGCTTCCCTCTAACTCTCCTCCCTCCCTCCATCACATATGACCTGCTTCACTCTAGCCCTCCTCCATCCATCACATATGACCTGCTTCCCTCTGGTCTTCCTCCATCATCACATATCATCTGCTTCCCTCTAACCCCCCTCCGTCCATCACATATGACCTGTTTCCCTCTAACTCTCCTCCGTCCATCACATATGACCTGCTTCCCTCTAACCCTCCTCCCTCCATAACGTATGACCTGCTTCCCTCTAACCCTCCTTCCTCCATAACATATGACCTGCTTCCCTCTAACCCTCCTTCCTCCATAACATATGACCTGCTTCCCTCTAACTCTCCTTCCTCCATAACATATGACCTGCTTCCCTCCAACTCTCCTCCCTCCATAACATATGACCTGCTTCCCTCTAACTCTCCTCCCTCCATCACATATGACCTGCTTCCCTCTAACCCTCCTTCCTCCATAACATATGACCTGCTTCCCACCAACTCTCCTCCCTCCATAACATATGACCTGCTTCCCTCTAACTCTCCTCCCTCCATAACATATGACCTGCTTCCCACTAACCCTCCTTCCTCCATAACATATGACCTGCTTCCCTCTAACTCTCCTCCCTCCATAACATATGACCTGCTTCCCTCTAACCCTCCTTCCTCCATAACATATGACCTGCTTCCCTCTAACCCTCCTTCCTCCATAACATATGACCTGCTTCCCTCTAACTCTCCTCCCTCCTTAACATATGACCTGCTTCCCTCTAACTCTCCTTCCTTTTCCTCCCTCCCTCAGGTCTGCCTTTTTTGTGTTCTCAGCAGAGTTCCGTCCGACGGTCAAACAGGAGTTCCCAGGTACACTAATGATGGCAGTATTACTACCTGGGTCACTAATGATGGTAGTATTACTACCAGGAGTACCCAGGGTCACTAATGATGGTAGTATTACTACCAGGGTCACTAATGATGGTAGTATTACTACCATGAGTTCCCAGGGTCACTAATGATGGTAGTATTACTACCAGGAGTTCCCGGGGTCACTAATGATGGTAGTATTACCTCCAGGAGTTCACAGGGTCACTAATGATGGTAGTATTACTACCAGGAGTTCCCAGGGTCACTAGTGATGATAGTATTACTACCATGAGTACCCAGGGTCACTAATGATGGTAGTATTACTACCAGGAGTTCCCAGGGTCACTAATGATGATAGTATTACTACCATGAGTACCCAGGGTCACTAATGATGGTAGTATTAGTACCAGGGTCACTAATGATGGTAGTATTACTACCAGGGTCACTAATGATGGTAGTATTACTACCAGGAGTTCCCAGGGTCACTAATGATGGTAGTATTACTACCAGGAGTACCCAGGGTCACTAATGATGGTAGTATTAGTACCAGGGTCACTAATGATGGTAGAATTACTACCAGGGTCACTAATGATGGTAGTATTACTACCAGGAGTACTCAGGGTCACTAATGATGGTAGTATTATTACCAGGAGTTCCCAGGGTCACTAATGATGGTAGTATTACTACCAGGAGTTCCCGGGGTCACTAATGATGGTAGTATTACTAACAGGAGTTCACAGGGTCACTAGTGATGGTAGTATTAGTACCAGGGTCACCAATGATGGTAGTATTACTACCAGGGTCACTAATGATGGTTGTATTTCTACCAGGAGTTCCCAGGGTCACTAATGATGGTATTATTACTACCAGGAGTTCACAGGGTCACTAATGATGGTAGTATTACTACCAGGAGTTCCCGGGGTCACTAATTATGGTAGTATTACTACCATGAGTTCTCGGTCACTAATGATGGTAGTATTACTACCAGGAGTTCTCAGGTCACTAATGATGGTAGTATTACTACCAGGTGTTCCCGGGGTCACTAATGATGGTAGTATTAGTACCAGGAGTTCCCAGGTCACTAATGATGGTATTATTACTACCAGGAGTTCCCAGGGTCACTAATGATGGTAGTATTACTACCAGGAGTTCCCGGGGTCACTAATGATGGTAGTATTACTACCATGAGTTCTCAGGGTCACTAATGATGGTACTATTACTACCAGGAGTTCCCAGGGTCACTAATGATGGTAGTATTACTACCAGGTGTTCCCGGGGTCACTAATGATGGTAGTATTTGTACCAGGAGTTCCCAGGGTCACTAATGATGATAGTATTACTACCAGGAGTTCCCAGGGTCACTAGTGATGGTAGTATTAGTACCAGGGTCACCAATGATGGTAGTATTACTACCAGGGTCACTAATGATGGTTGTATTTCTACCAGGAGTTCCCAGGGTCACTAATGATGGTAGTATTACTACCAGGAGTTCCCAGGTCACTAATGATGGTAGTATTACTACCAGGTGTTCCCGGGGTCACTAATGATGGTAGTATTAGTACCAGGAGTTCCCAGGGTCACTAATGATGATAGTATTACTACCAGGAGTTCCCAGGGTCACTAGTGATGGTAGTATTAGTACCAGGGTCACCAATGATGGTAGTATTACTACCAGGGTCACTAATGATGGTAGTATTACTACCAGGAGTTCCCAGGGTCAGTAATGATGGTAGTATTACTACCAGGGTCCCTATGATGGTTGTATTTCTACCAGGAGTTCCCGGGGTCACTAATGATGGTAGTATTACTACCAGGAGTTCCCAGGGTCACTAATGATGGTAGTATTACTACCAGGAGTACCCAGGGTCACTAGTGATGGTAGTATTAGTACCAGGGTCACCAATGATGGTAGTATTACTACCAGGGTCACTAATGATGGTTGTATTTCTACCAGGAGTTCCCAGGGTCACTAATGATGGTAGTATTACTACCAGGAGTTCCCAGGTCACTAATGATGGTAGTATTACTACCAGGTGTTCCCGGGGTCACTAATGATTGTAGTATTAGTACCAGGAGTTCCCAGGGTCACTAATGATGATAGTATTACTACCAGGAGTTCCCAGGGTCACTAGTGATGGTAGTATTAGTACCAGGGTCACCAATGATGGTAGTATTACTACCAGGAGTTCCCAGGGTCACTAATGATGGTAGTATTACTACCAGGGTCCCTATGATGGTTGTATTTCTACCAGGAGTTCCTGGGGTCACTAATGATGGTAGTATTACTACCAGGAGTTCCCAGGGTCACTAATGATGGTAGTATTACTACCAGGAGTACCCAGGGTCACTAATGATGGTAGTATTAGTACCAGGGTCACTAATGATGATTGTATTTCTACCAGGAGTTCCCAGGGTCACTAATGATGGTAGTATTAGTACCAGGGTCACTAATGATGGTAGTATTACTACCAGGAGTTCCCAGGGTCACTAATGATGGTAGTATTACTACCAGGAGTACCCAGGGTCACTAATGATGGTAGTATTAGTACCAGGGTCACTAATGATGGTAGTATTACGACCAGGAGTTCCCAGGGTCACTAATGATGGAAGTATTACTACCAGAGGTTGCCGGGTTCACTAATGATGGTAGTATTAGTACCAGGAGTTCCCAGGGTCACTAGTGATGGTATTATTAGTACCAGGGTCACCAATGATGGTAGTATTACTAGAAAAGCCTAGTATTAGTATTAATAGAAAAGCCTAGAGACAATAATATATACATTATTAATATATATATATATATACTGCTATTACTACTACTACCTCATATAGAACAGCCTGGAGACAATAATATATACATTATTAATATATATACTACTAATACTGCTATTACTACTACTACCTCCTATAGAACAGCCTGGAGACAATAATATATACATTATTAATATATATATATATATACTGCTATTACTACTACTACCTCATATAGAACAGCCTGGAGACAATAATATATACATTATTAATATATATATATATATATACTGCTATTTCTACTACTAATACCTCCTATAGAACAGCCTGGAGACAATAATACATTATTAATATATATATATACTGCTATTACTACTACTACTACCTCCTATAGAACAGCCTGGAGATAATAATATATACATTATTTATATATATATATATACTGCTATTATTACTACTACTACCTCCTATAGAACAGCCTGGAGATAATAATATATACATTATTAATATATACTACTAATACTGCTATTACTACTACCTCCTATAGAACAGCCTGGAGATAATAATATATACATTATTAATATATATACTACTAATACTGCTATTACTACTACTACGTCCTATAGAACAGCCTGGAGATAATAATATATACATTATTAATATATATATATACTGCTATTACTACTACTACCTCCTATAGAACAGCCTGGAGACAATAATATATACATTATTAATATATATACTACTAATACTGCTATTACTACTACTACCTCCTATAGAACAGCCTGGAGACAATAATATATACATTATTAATATATATACTACTAATACTGCTATTACTACTACTACCTCCTATAGAGCAGCCTGGAGACAATAATATATACATTATTAATATATATACTACTAATACTGCTATTACTACTACTACCTCCTATAGAACAGCCTGGAGACAATAATATATACATTATTAATATATATACTACTAATACTGCTATTACTACTACTACCTCCTATAGAACAGCCTGGAGATAATAATATATACATTATTAATATATATACTACTAATACTGCTATTACTACTACTACCTCCTATAGAACAGCCTGGAGATAATAATATATACATTATTACAATATACTACTAATACTGCTATTACTACTACTACCTCCTATAGAACAGCCTGGAGATAATAATATATACATTATTACAATATACTACTAATACTGCTATTACTACTACTACCTCCTATAGAACAGCCTGGAGACAATAATATATACATTATTAATATATACTGCTATTACTACTACTACCTCATATAGAACATCATGGAGACAATAATATATACATTATTTATATATATATATATACTGCTATTACTACTACTACCTCCTATAGAACAGCCTGGAGACAATAATATATACATTATTAATATATATATATATACTGCTATTACGACTACTACCTCCTATAGAACAGCCTGGAGACAATAATATTTACATTATATATATATATACACTACTGTTCAAAAGTTTGAGGTCACTTAGAAATCTCCTTGTTTTTGAAGGAAAAGCACATTTTTTGTCCATTAAAATAACATCAAATTGGTCAGAAATACAGTGTAGACATTGTTAATGTTGTAAATGACTATTGTAGCTGGAAACGGCAGATTTTTAATGAAATATCTACATAGGTGTACAGAGGCCCATTATCAGCAACCATCACTCATGTGTTCCAATGGTACGTTGTGTTAGCTAATCCAAGTTTATCATTTTAAAAGGCTAATTGATCATTAGAAAACCCTTTTGCAACAAGTCTATTCTTGTTCTGAGAAATGAAGGCTATTCCATGCGAGAAATTGCCAAGAAACTGAAGATCTCGTACAACGTTTTGTACTATTCCCTTCACAGAACAGAGCAAACTGGCTCTAACCAGAATAGAACGAGGAGTGGGAGGCCCCGGTGCACAACTGAGCAAGAGGACAAGAACATTAGAGTGTCTAATTTGAGAACCAGACACCTTACATGTCCTCAACTGGCAGCTTCATTAAATAGGACCCGCAAAACACCAGTCTCAACGTCAACAGTGAAGATGCGACTCCGGGATGCTGGTTTTCTAGGCAGTGTTGCTAAGAAAAAGCCATATCTCAGACTGGCCAATAGAAATAAAAGATTAAGATGGGCAAAATAACACAGACACTGGACAGAGGAACTCTGCCTAGAAGGCCAGCATATAATGTATGTATTATTGTCTCCAGGCTGTTCTATAGGAGGTAGTATATATATATAATGTATATATTATTGTCTCCAGGCTGTTCTACAGGAGGTAGTATATATATATAATGTATATATTATTGTCTCCAGGCTGTTCTATAGGAGGTAGTATATATATAATGTATATATTGTTGTCTCCAGGCTGTTCTATAGGAGGTAGTAGTATATATAATGTATATATTGTTGTCTCCAGGCTGTTCTATAGGAGGTAGTATATATATAATGTATATATTATTGGCTCCTGGCTGTTCTATAGTAGGTAGTATATATATAATGTATATATTGTTGTCTCCAGGCTGTTCTATAGGAGGTAGTAGTACATATATAATATATATATATTATTGTCTCCAGGCTGTTCTATAGGAGGTAGTATATATATAATGTATATATTATTGTCTCCAGGCTGTTCTATAGGAGGTAGTAGTATATATATAATGTATGTATTATTGTCTCCAGGCTGTTCTGTAGGAGGTAGTAGTAGTATATATATATATAATGTATATATTATTGTCTCCAGGCTGTTCTATAGGAGGTAGTATATATATAATGGATATATTGTTGTCTCCAGGCTGTTCTATAGGAGGTAGTAGTATATATATAATGTATATATTATTGTCTCCAGGCTGTTCTATAGGAGGTAGTAGTATATATAATGTATATATTACTGTCTCCAGGCTGTTCTATAGGAGGTAGTAGTATATATAATGTATATATTACTGTCTCCAGGCTGTTCTATAGGAGGTAGTATGTATATAATGTATATATTGTTGTCTCCAGGCTGTTCTATAGGAGGTAGTGTATATATATAATGTATATATTATTGTCTCCAGGCTGTTCTATAGGAGGTAGTATATATAATGTATATATTATTGTCTCCAGGCTGTTCTATAGGAGGTAGTATATATATAATGTATATATTATTGTCTCCAGGCTGTTCTATAGGAGGTAGTATATATATAATGTATATATTATTGTCTCCAGGCTGTTCTATAGGAGGTAGTATATATATAATGTATATATGATTGTCTCCAGGCTGTTCTATAGTAGGTAGTAGTATATATAATGTATATATTGTTGTCTCCAGGCTGTTCTATAGGAGGTAGTATATATATAATGTATATATTATTGTCTCCTGGCTTTTCTATAGGAGGTAGTATATATATAATGTATATATTATTGTCTCCAGGCTGTTCTATAGGAGGTAGTATATATATAATGTATATATTATTGTCTCCAGGCTGTTCTATAGGAGGTAGTATATATATATAATGTATATATTATTGTCTCCAGGCTGTTCTATAGGAGGTAGTAGTACATATATAATGTATATATTATTGTCTCCAGGCTGTTCTATAGGAGGTAGTAGTACATATATAATGTATATATTATTGTCTCCAGGCTGTTCTATAGGAGGTAGTAGTACATATATAATGTATATATTATTGTCTCCAGGCTGTTCTATAGGAGGTAGTAGTATATATAATGTATATATTATTGTCTCCAGGCTGTTCTATAGGAGGTAGTATATATATAATGTATATATTATTGTCTCCAGGCTGTTCTATAGGAGGTAGTATATATATAATGTATATATTATTGTCTCCAGGCTGTTCTATAGGAGGTAGTATATATATCATGTATATATTATTGTCTCCAGGCTGTTCTATAGGAGGTAGTATATATATAATGTATATATTATTGTCTCCAGGCTGTTCTATAGGAGGTAGTATATATATAATGTATATGTTATTGTCTCCTGGCTGTTCTATAGGAGGTAGTAGTACATATATAATGTATATATTATTGTCTCCAGGCTGTTCTATAGGAGGTAGTATATATATAATGTATATTTTATTGTCTCCAGGCTGGTCTATAGGAGGTAGTAGTATATATAATGTATATATTGTTGTCTCCAGGCTGTTCTATAGGAGGTAGTATATATATAATGTATATATTATTGTCTCCTGGCTTTTCTATAGGAGGTAGTATATATATAATGTATATATTATTGTCTCCAGGCTGTTCTATAGGAGGTAGTAGTACATATATAATGTATATATTATTGTCTCCAGGCTGTTCTATAGGAGGTAGTAGTACATATATAATGTATATATTATTGTCTCCAGGCTGTTCTATAGGAGGTAGTAGTACATATATAATGTATATATTATTGTCTCCAGGCTGTTCTATAGGAGGTAGTAGTACATATATAATGTATATATTATTGTCTCCAGGCTGTTCTATAGTAGGTAGTAGTATATATAATGTATATATTATTGTCTCCAGGCTTTTCTATAGGAGGTAGTATATATATAATGTATATATTATTGTCTCCAGGCTGTTCTATAGGAGGTAGTATTTATATATAATGTATATATAATTTTTTCCCAAGGCTGTTCTACAGGAGGTAGTATATATATATATAATGTATATATTATTGTCTCCAGGCTGTTCTGTAGGAGGTAGTATATATAATGTATATATTATTGTCTCCATGCTGCTCTATAGGTGGTAGTATATATATAATGTATATATTATTGTCTCCAGGCTGTTCTATAGGAGGTAGTAGTATATATAATGTATATATTATTGTCTCCATGCTGTTCTATAGGAGGTAGTAGTAATAATAATAGCAGTATATATATATATATATATATAATGTATATATTATTGTCTCCAGGCTGTTCTATAGGAGGTAGTATATATATAATGTATATATTACTGTCTCCAGGCTGTTCTATAGGATGTAGTATATATATAATGTATATATTATTGTCTCCAGGCTGTTCTATAGGAGATAGTATATATTATTGTCTCCAGGCTGTTCTATAGGAGGTAGTATATATAATGTATATATTATTGTCTCCAGGCTGCTCTATAGGAGGTAGTATATATAATGTATATATTATTGTCTCCAGGCTGTTCTATAGGAGGTAGTATATATAATACTGTATATATTATTGTCTCCAGGCTGTTCTATAGGAGGTAGTATATATAATGTATATATTATTGTCTCCAGGCTGTTCTATAGGAGGTAGTATATATATATAATGTATATATTATTGTCTCCAGGCTGTTCTATAGGAGGTAGTATATATAATACTGTATATATTGTTGTCTCCAGGCTGTTCTATAGGAGGTAGTATATATAATGTATATATTGTTGTCTCCAGGCTGTTCTATAGGAGGTAGTATATATATATAATGTATATATTATTGTCTCCAGGCTGTTCTATAGGAGAGTGCGCTAAGAAGCTGGGGATCATGTGGGGTCAACAGACTCCAACCCAGAAACAGCCGTTTGAAGAGAAGGCTCTCCGACTGAGGGAGAAATACGACAAGGTACAGGACGCTGCTGCTGCTTTAACACGGCTTCACATTAGCTTATTTACCCACTTGTCCTTAGGACAAGTAGGACATATTTTTTGTTTGTCCAAAATCTCTGAAACACCATTTTTACACAATGCAAGGAACCACTTTTAAAAAATGCATTAGTGTCTTTTTACCATAGAAAATCAGATCTACAGGGAATTCAGGAAGTATTCAAACCCATTGACTTATTCCACATTTTGTTACATTACAGCCTTATTCTAAAATATATATAGTATACTAAAATGTATTAAATAGTTTTTTCCCTCATCAATCAACACACAATACCCGATAATGACAAAGCAAAAAATGTTTTTTGACAAAAAAACATTTTGGAGAAAACGTCACATTTACATAAGTATTCAGACCCTTTACTCAGTACTTGGTTGAAGCACCTTTGGCAGTGATTACAGCTTCCAGTCTTCTTGGGTATGACGCTACAACGCTTGGCACACCTGTATTTGGGGAGTTTCTCTCATTCTTCTCTGCAGATCCTCTCAAGCTCTGTCAGGTTGGATAGGGAGCGTCGCTGCACAGCCATTTTCAGGTCTCTGAAGAGATGTTCGATTGTGTTCAAGTCCGGACTCTGGCTGGGCCACTCAAGGACATTCAGAGACTTGTCCTGAAGCCACTCCTGCATTGTCTTGGCTGTGTGCTTAGGGTCGTTGTCCTTTTGGAAAGTTAACCTTTGCCCAAGTCTGAGGTCCTGAGCGCTCTGGAGCAGGTTTTTATCAAGGATCTCTCAGTACTTTTCTCCGTTCATCTTTCCCTCGATCCTGACTAGTCTCCCAGTCCCTGACATTGAAAAACATCCCCACAGCATGATGCTGCCACCACCATGCTTCACAGTAGGGATGGTGCCAGGTTTCCTCCAGACGTGACACTTGGCATTCAGGCCAAATAGTTCAGTCTTGGTTTCATCAGACCAGAGAATCTTGTTTCTCATGATCTGGGAGTCCTTTAGGTGCCTTTTTGGCAAACTCCAAGCGGGCTGTCATGTGCCTTTCACTGAGGAGTGGCTTCCGTCTGGCCACTCTACCATAAAGGCCTGATTGGTGGATGCAGAGATGGTTGTCCTTCTGGAAAGTTCTCCCAGAGGAACTCTGGAGCTCTGTCAGAGTGACCATTGGGTTCTTGTTCATCTCCCTGGCCGAGGCCCTTCTCCCACGATTGCTCAGTTTGTCCGGACAGCTCTATGAAGAGTCTTGGTGGTTCCAAACTTCTTCCATTTAAGAATGATGAAGGCCACTGTGTTCTTGGGGACCTTCAATGCTGCAGACATTTTTTGGTACCCTTCCCCAGATCTGTTTCTCGACACCATCCTGTCTCGGAGCTCTACGGACAATTCCTTCGTCCTCATGGCTTGGTTTTTGCTCTGACATGTACTGTCAACTGTGGGACCTTATATAGACAGGTGTGTGATGGAAACAGGATGCACCTGAACTAAATTTTGAGTCTGAATACTTATGTAAATATGGTATGTGTTTTTGTGTTTTTATTTTTCATAAATTTGACAGCTGTACCCCATCATAACACCTGTTAGAGACTGACAGCTGTACCCCATCATAACACCTGTTAGAGACTGACAGCTGTACCCCATCATAACACCTGTTAGAGACTGACAGCTGTACCCCATCATAACACCTGTTAGAGACTGACAGCTGTACCCCATCATAACACCTGTTAGAGACTGACAGCTGTACCCCATCATACCACCTGTTCGAGACTGACAGCTGTACCCCATCATAACACCTGTTAGAGACTGACAGCTGTACCCCATCATAACACCTGTTAGAGACTGACAGCTGTACCCCATCATAACACCTGTTAGAGACTGACAGCTGTACCCCATCATAACACCTGTTAGAGACTGACAGCTGTACCCCATCATAACACCTGTTAGAGACTGACAGCTGTACCCCATCACAACACCTGTTAGAGACTGACAGCTGTACCCCATCATAACACCTGTTAGAGACTGACAGCTGTACCCCATCATAACACCTGTTAGAGACTGACAGCTGTACCCCATCATACCACCTGTTAGAGACTGACAGCTGTACCCCATCATAACACCTGTTAGAGACTGACAGCTGTACCCCATCATAACACCTGTTAGAGACTGACAGCTGTACCCCATCATAACACCTGTTAGAGACTGACAGCTGTACCCCATCATAACACCTGTTAGAGACTGACAGCTGTACCCCATCATAACACCTGTTAGAGACTGACAGCTGTACCCCATCATAACACCTGTTAGAGACTGACAGCTGTACCCCATCATAACACCTGTTAGAGACTGACAGCTGTACCCCATCACAACACCTGTTAGAGACTGACAGCTGTACCCCATCATAACACCTGTTAGAGACTGACAGCTGTACCCCATCATAACACCTGTTAGAGACTGACAGCTGTACCCCATCATAACACCTGTTAGAGACTGACAGCTGTACCCCATCATAACACCTGTTAGAGACTGACAGCTGTACCCCATCATAACACCTGTTAGAGACTGACAGCTGTACCCCATCATACCACCTGTTAGAGACTGACAGCTGTACCCCATCACAACACCTGTTAGAGACTGACAGCTGTACCCCATCATGTCACCTGTTAGAGACTGACAGCTGTACCCCATCATAACACCTGTTAGAGACTGACAGCTGTACCCCATCATGTCACCTGTTAGAGACTGACAGCTGTACCCCATCATAACACCTGTTAGAGACTGACAGCTGTACCCCATCATAACACCTGTTAGAGACTGACAGCTGTACCCCATCATGTCTGTAGGATATGGCTGCCTACCGCTCCGGTGCGAACGTTAAGCGGGTGCCGATGCGACCCGGTCCCGGTGGCTCGTCCGGTATGATTCCCCACGCCATGGCCGGCGGCGACGACGATGACGACGACGACCTGGAGGACGATGAAGACGAAGATGACGACGATGATGAGTAAAGCGTCAACGTAGCGTCCGTGCCTGTTGGATTGGTGCGTTCGATTTAGCTCTTCGCCTGAGAGGGCGGAGTTTGCGCATTTTGAGACCGTTCCATTGGTCCTAAAGTGGAAACTCCGCCCTCTCAGGGTCGCGGGCTAAAACGAACGAACCCCAGTTCCACCGGAATCCTAACGGGCCAGAGGAGGAATCTGATTGGCTGAAAGTTATGTGTGCCTGTCAGTGACCCTGCAGGGTTGAGGGCTGACCAGAGGTCAAGGGGTTAGTTAGAGCCGGACTGGACCAGACACGACCTACAGGGGACTCATAATATCACCGTGTAACTGAATAGTCGTCATCGCAAACATCTGTAACCCTGGAAACAGTTGCTGTGGGCCAACATGTCCAATAGCAGACCTCTGTTGGGAGCTGAATGTTGTGGGTGTCTTCATTCGGTGTTGCTGTTTGTAGCAGGTTGTTGTTGTTCCCAGGGTTGTGTGTGGTCCTAGTGGTGTTCAGGCTCTACAATATTATCACGTGTCGTAACAGAGTCTGTGTGACGCTACAGACTCTTTTAAAATATACACTTTATTTTTTGTTTTTACATTTTTTTTTTATGGAAAAATGTGTCCTGAAACAATATGTAGAAATTGACTTTTATAATAAAAAAAATTATGATTCTGAAAATGTTTTTTGTGTGTATTATCTAATCCTGTTCCAACACTGACATGACGCAGTAAATGTAACAAATAATTAAAGAGCAGCAGTAAGATAACAATGTGGAGGCTATATAAAGGCGGTACCGGTATAGAGTCAATGTGGAGGCTATATACAGGGGGTACCGGTACAGAGTCAATGTGGAGGCTATATACAGGGGGTACCGGTACAGAGTCAATGTGGAGGCTATATACAGGGGGTACCGGTACAGAGTCAATGTGGAGGCTATATACAGGGGGTACCGGTACAGAGTCAATGTGGAGGCTATATACAGGGGGTACCGGTACAGAGTCAATGTGGAGGCTATATACAGGGGGTACCGGTACAGAGTCAATGTGGAGGCTATATACAGGGGGTACCGGTACAGAGTCAATGTGGAGACTATATACAGGGGGTACCGGTACAGAGTCAATGTGGAGGCTATATACAGGGGGTACCGGTACAGAGTCAATGTGGAGGCTACATACAGGGTATTACGGTGCAGAGTCAATGTGGAGGCTATATACAGGGGGTACCGGTACAGAGTCAATGTGGAGGCTATATACAGGGGGTACCGGTACAGAGTCAATGTGGAGGCTATATACAGGGGGTACCGGTACAGAGTCAATGTGGAGACTATATACAGGGGGTACCAGTACAGAGTCAATGTGGAGGCTATATACAGGGGGTACCAGTACAGAGTCAATGTGGAGGCTATATACAGGGGGTACCGGTACAGAGTCAATGTGGAGGCTATATACAGGGTATTACGGTACAGAGTCAATGTGGAGGCTATATACAGGGTGTTACGGTACAGAGTCAATGTGGAGGCTATATACAGGGGGTACCGGTACAGAGTCAATGTGGAGGCTATATACAGGGTATTACGGTACAGAGTCAATGTGGAGGCTATATACAGGGGGAACCGGTACAGAGTCAATGTGGAGGCTATATACAGGGGGTACCGGTACAGAGTCAATGTGGAGGTTATATACAGGGTGTTACGGTACAGAGTCAATGTAGAGGCTATATACAGGGGGTACGGTACAGAGTCAATGTGGAGGCTATATACAGGGGGTACCGATACAGAGTCAATGTGGAGGCTATATACAGGGGGTACCGGTACAGAGTCAATGTGGAGGCTATATACAGGGGGTACCGGTACAGAGTCAATGTGGAGACTATATACAGGGGATACCAGTACAGAGTCAATGTGGAGGCTATATACAGGGGGTACCAGTACAGAGTCAATGTGGAGGCTATATACAGGGGGTACCGGTACAGAGTCAATGTGGAGGCTATATACAGGGTATTACGGTACAGAGTCAATGTGGAGGCTATATACAGGGTGTTACGGTACAGAGTCAATGTGGAGGCTATATACAGGGTATTACGGTACAGAGTCAATGTGGAGGCTATATACAGGGGGTACCGGTACAGAGTCAATGTGGAGGCTATATACAGGGGGTACCGGTACAGAGTCAATGTGCAGGGACACCGGTTAGTTGAGGAGGGTACCGGTACAATGTCAATGTGGAGGCTATATACAGGGTATTACGGTATAGAGTCAATGTGGAGGCTATATACAGGGTATTACGGTACAGAGTCAATGTAGAGGCTATATACAGGGGGTACCGGTACAGAGTCAATGTGGAGGCTATATACAGGGTATTACGGTACAGAGTCAATGTAGAGGCTATATACAGGGGGTACGGGTATAGAGTCAATAAGGAGGCTATATACAGGGTATTACGGTACAGAGTCAATGTGGAGGCTATATACAGGGGGTACCGGTACAGAGTCAATGTGGAGGCTATATACAGGGGGTACCGGTACAGAGTCAATGTGCAGGGACACCGGTTAGTTGAGGAGGGTACCGGTACAATGTCAATGTGGAGGCTATATACAGGGTATTACGGTATAGAGTCAATGTGGAGGCTATATACAGGGCATTACGGTACAGAGTCAATGTAGAGGCTATATACAGGGGGTACCGGTACAGAGTCAATGTGGAGGCTATATACAGGGTATTACGGTACAGAGTCAATGTAGAGGCTATATACAGGGGGTACGGGTATAGAGTCAATAAGGAGGCTATATACAGGGGTTACCGGTACAGAGTCAATGTGGAGGCTATATACAGGGTATTACGGTACAGAGTCAATGTGGAGGCTATATACAGGGGGTATCGGTACAGAGTCAATGTGGAGGCTATATACAGGGGGTACCGTACAGAGTCAATGTGGAGGCTATATACAGGGGGTACCGGTACAGAGTCAATGTGGAGACTATATACAGGGGGTACCGGTACAGAGTCAATGTGGAGGTTATATACAGGGGGTACCGGTACAGAGTCAATGTGGAGGTTATATACAGGGGGTACCGGTACAGAGTCAATGTTGAGGCTATATACAGGGGGTACCGGTACAGAGTTAATGTGGAAACTATATACAGGGTATTACGGTACAGAGTCAATGTGGAGGCTATATACAGGGGGTACCGGTACAGAGTCAATGTGGAGGCTATATACTGGGGGTACTGGTACAGAGTCAATGTGGAGGCTATATACAGGGGGTACTGAGTCAATGTGGAGGCTATATACAGGGGGTACCGGTACAGAGTCAATGTGGAGGCTATATACAGGGTGTTACGGTACAGAGTCAATGTGGAGGCTATATACAGGGGGTACAGAGTCAATGTGGAGGCTATATACAGGGGGTACCGGTACAGAGTCAATGTGGAGGCTATATACAGGGGTACCGTACAGAGTCAATGTGGAGGCTATATACAGGGTATTACGGTACAGAGTCAATGTAGAGGCTATATACAGGGGGTACGGGTATAGAGTCAATAAGGAGGCTATATACAGGGTGTTACGGTACAGAGTCAATGTGGAGGCTATATACAGGGGGTACCGTACAGAGTCAATGTGGAGGCTATATACAGGGGGTACCGGTACAGAGTCAATGTGGAGGCTATATACAGGGGGTACCGGTACAGAGTCAATGTGGAGGCTATATACAGGGGGTACCGGTACAGAGTCAATGTGGAGGCTATATACAGGGGGTACCGGTACAGAGTCAATTTGGAGGCTATATACAGGGGGTACCGGTACAGAGTCAATGTGGAGGCTATATACAGGGGGTACCGGTACAGAGTCAATGTGGAGGCTATATACAGGGGGTACCGGTACAGAGTCAATGTGGAGGCTATATACAGGGGGTACCGGTACAGAGTCAATGTGGAGGCTATATACAGGGGGTACCGGTACAGAGTCAATGTGGAGACTATATACAGGGGGTACCGGTACAGAGTCAATGTGGAGGCTATATACAGGGGGTACCGGTACAGAGTCAATGTGGAGGCTATATACAGGGGGTACCGGTACAGAGTCAATTTGGAGGCTATATACAGGGGGTACCGGTACAGAGTCAATGTGGAGGCTATATACAGGGGGTACCGGTACAGAGTCAATGTGGAGGCTATATACAGGGGGTACCGGTACAGAGTCAATGTGGAGGCTATATACAGGGGGTACCGGTACAGAGTCAATGTGGAGGCTATATACAGGGGGTACCGGTACAGAGTCGATGTGGAGGCTATATACAGGGGGTACCGGTACAGAGTCAATTTGGAGGCTATATACAGGGGGTACAGGTACAGAGTCAATGTGGAGGCTATATACAGGGTATTACGGTACAGAGTCAATGTAGAGGCTATATACAGGGGGTACCGGTACAGAGTCAATGTGGAGGCTATATACAGGGTATTACGGTACAGAGTCAATGTGGAGGCTATATACAGGGTGTTACGGTACAGAGTCAATGTGGAGGCTATATACAGGGGGTACCGGTACAGAGTCAATGTGGAGACTATATACAGGGGGTACCGGTACAGAGTCAATGTGGAGGCTATATACAGGGGGTACCGGTACAGGGTCAATGTGGAGGCTATATACAGGGGGTACCGGTACAGAGTCAATTTGGAGGCTATATACAGGGGGTACCGGTACAGAGTCAATGTGGAGGCTATATACAGGGGGTACCGGTACAGAGTCAATGTGGAGGCTATATACAGGGGGTACCGGTACAGAGTCAATGTGGAGGCTATATACAGGGGGTGCCGGTACAGAGTCAATTTGGAGGCTATATACAGGGGGTACCGGTACAGAGTCAATGTGGAGGCTATATACAGGGTGTTACGGTACAGAGTCAATGTAGAGGCTATATACAGGGGGTACCGGTACAGAGTCAATGTGGAGGCTATATACAGGGTATTACGGTACAGAGTCAATGTAGAGGCTATATACAGGGGGTACGGGTATAGAGTCAATAAGGAGGCTATATACAGGGTATTACGGTACAGAGTCAATGTGGAGGCTATATACAGGGGGTACGGGTATAGAGTCAATGTGGAGGCTATATACAGGGTGTACCGGTACAGAGTCAATGTGGAGGCTATATACAGGGGGTATCGGTACAGAGTCAATGTGGAGGCTATATACAGGGGGTACCGTACAGAGTCAATGTGGAGGCTATATACAGGGGGTACCGGTACAGAGTCAATGTGGAGACTATATACAGGGGGTACCGGTACAGAGTCAATGTGGAGGTTATATACAGGGGGTACCGGTACAGAGTCAATGTGGAGGTTATATACAGGGGGTACCGGTACAGAGTCAATGTTGAGGCTATATACAGGGGGTACCGGTACAGAGTTAATGTGGAGGCTATATACAGGGTATTACGGTACAGAGTCAATGTGGAGGCTATATACAGGGGGTACCGGTACAGAGTCAATGTGGAGGCTATATACTGGGGGTACTGGTACAGAGTCAATGTGGAGGCTATATACAGGGGGTACTGAGTCAATGTGGAGGCTATATACAGGGGGTACCGGTACAGAGTCAATGTGGAGGCTATATACAGGGTGTTACGGTACAGAGTCAATGTGGAGGCTATATACAGGGGGTACCGGTACAGAGTCAATGTGGAGGCTATATACAGGGGGTACCGGTACAGAGTCAATGTGGAGGCTATATACAGGGGTACCGTACAGAGTCAATGTGGAGGCTATATACAGGGTATTACGGTACAGAGTCAATGTAGAGGCTATATACAGGGGGTACGGGTATAGAGTCAATAAGGAGGCTATATACAGGGTGTTACGGTACAGAGTCAATGTGGAGGCTATATACAGGGGGTACCGGTACAGAGTCAATGTGGAGGCTATATACAGGGGGTACCGGTACAGAGTCAATGTGGAGGCTATATACAGGGGTACCGTACAGAGTCAATGTGGAGGCTATATACAGGGGGTACCGGTACAGAGTCAATGTGGAGACTATATACAGGGGGTACCGGTACAGAGTCAATGTGGAGGCTATATACAGGGGGTACCGGTACAGAGTCAATGTGGAGGCTATATACAGGGGGTACCGGTACAGAGTCAATTTGGAGGCTATATACAGGGGGTACCGGTACAGAGTCAATGTGGAGGCTATATACAGGGGGTACCGGTACAGAGTCAATGTGGAGGCTATATACAGGGGGTACCGGTACAGAGTCAATGTGGAGGCTATATACAGGGGGTACCGGTACAGAGTCAATGTGGAGGCTATATACAGGGGGTACCGGTACAGAGTCAATGTGGAGACTATATACAGGGGGTACCGGTACAGAGTCAATGTGGAGGCTATATACAGGGGGTACCGGTACAGAGTCAATGTGGAGGCTATATACAGGGGGTACCGGTACAGAGTCAATTTGGAGGCTATATACAGGGGGTACCGGTACAGAGTCAATGTGGAGGCTATATACAGGGGGTACCGGTACAGAGTCAATGTGGAGGCTATATACAGGGGGTACCGGTACAGAGTCAATGTGGAGGCTATATACAGGGGGTACCGGTACAGAGTCAATGTGGAGGCTATATACAGGGGGTACCGGTACAGAGTCGATGTGGAGGCTATATACAGGGGGTACCGGTACAGAGTCAATTTGGAGGCTATATACAGGGGGTACAGGTACAGAGTCAATGTGGAGGCTATATACAGGGTATTACGGTACAGAGTCAATGTAGAGGCTATATACAGGGGGTACCGGTACAGAGTCAATGTGGAGGCTATATACAGGGTATTACGGTACAGAGTCAATGTGGAGGCTATATACAGGGTGTTACGGTACAGAGTCAATGTGGAGGCTATATACAGGGGGTACCGGTACAGAGTCAATGTGGAGACTATATACAGGGGGTACCGGTACAGAGTCAATGTGGAGGCTATATACAGGGGGTACCGGTACAGGGTCAATGTGGAGGCTATATACAGGGGGTACCGGTACAGAGTCAATTTGGAGGCTATATACAGGGGGTACCGGTACAGAGTCAATGTGGAGGCTATATACAGGGGGTACCGGTACAGAGTCAATGTGGAGGCTATATACAGGGGGTACCGGTACAGAGTCAATGTGGAGGCTATATACAGGGGGTACCGGTACAGAGTCAATGTGGAGGCTATATACAGGGGGTGCCGGTACAGAGTCAATTTGGAGGCTATATACAGGGGGTACCGGTACAGAGTCAATGTGGAGACTATATACAGGGGGTACCGGTACAGAGTCAATGTGGAGGCTATATACAGGGTATTACGGTACAGAGTCAATGTAGAGGCTATATACAGGGGGTACCGGTACAGAGTCAATGTGGAGGCTATATACAGGGTATTACGGTACAGAGTCAATGTAGAGGCTATATACAGGGGGTACGGGTATAGAGTCAATAAGGAGGCTATATACAGGGTATTACGGTACAGAGTCAATGTGGAGGCTATATACAGGGGGTACGGGTATAGAGTCAATGTGGAGGCTATATACAGGGTGTACCGGTACAGAGTCAATGTGGAGGCTATATACAGGGGGTATCGGTACAGAGTCAATGTGGAGGCTATATACAGGGGGTACCGGTACAGAGTCAATGTGGAGGCTATATACAGGGGGTACCGGTACAGAGTCAATGTGGAGACTATATACAGGGGGTACCGGTACAGAGTCAATGTGGAGGTTATATACAGGGGGTACCGGTACAGAGTCAATGTGGAGGTTATATACAGGGGGTACCGGTACAGAGTCAATGTTGAGGCTATATACAGGGGGTACCGGTACAGAGTTAATGTGGAGGCTATATACAGGGTATTACGGTACAGAGTCAATGTGGAGGCTATATACAGGGGGTACCGGTACAGAGTCAATGTGGAGGCTATATACTGGGGGTACTGGTACAGAGTCAATGTGGAGGCTATATACAGGGGGTACTGAGTCAATGTGGAGGCTATATACAGGGGGTACCGGTACAGAGTCAATGTGGAGGCTATATACAGGGTGTTACGGTACAGAGTCAATGTGGAGGCTATATACAGGGGGTACCGGTACAGAGTCAATGTGGAGGCTATATACAGGGGGTACCGGTACAGAGTCAATGTGGAGGCTATATACAGGGGTACCGTACAGAGTCAATGTGGAGGCTATATACAGGGTATTACGGTACAGAGTCAATGTAGAGGCTATATACAGGGGGTACGGGTATAGAGTCAATAAGGAGGCTATATACAGGGTGTTACGGTACAGAGTCAATGTGGAGGCTATATACAGGGGGTACCGGTACAGAGTCAATGTGGAGGCTATATACAGGGGGTACCGGTACAGAGTCAATGTGGAGGCTATATACAGGGGTACCGTACAGAGTCAATGTGGAGGCTATATACAGGGGGTACCGGTACAGAGTCAATGTGGAGACTATATACAGGGGGTACCGGTACAGAGTCAATGTGGAGGCTATATACAGGGGGTACCGGTACAGAGTCAATGTGGAGGCTATATACAGGGGGTACCGGTACAGAGTCAATTTGGAGGCTATATACAGGGGGTACCGGTACAGAGTCAATGTGGAGGCTATATACAGGGGTTACCGGTACAGAGTCAATGTGGAGGCTATATACAGGGGGTACCGGTACAGAGTCAATGTGGAGGCTATATACAGGGGGTACCGGTACAGAGTCAATGTGGAGGCTATATACAGGGGGTACCGGTACAGAGTCGATGTGGAGGCTATATACAGGGGGTACCGGTACAGAGTCAATTTGGAGGCTATATACAGGGGGTACCGGTACAGAGTCAATGTGGAGGCTATATACAGGGTATTACGGTACAGAGTCAATGTAGAGGCTATATACAGGGGGTACCGGTACAGAGTCAATGTGGAGGCTATATACAGGGTATTACGGTACAGAGTCAATGTGGAGGCTATATACAGGGTGTTACGGTACAGAGTCAATGTGGAGGCTATATACAGGGGGTACCGGTACAGAGTCAATGTGGAGGCTATATACAGGGTATTACGGTACAGAGTCAATGTGGAGGCTATATACAGGGGGTACCGGTACAGAGTCAATGTGGAGGCTATATACAGGGGGAACCGGTACAGAGTCAATGTGGAGGCTATATACAGGGGGTACCGGTACAGAGTCAATGTGGAGGTTATATACAGGGTGTTACGGTACAGAGTCAATGTAGAGGCTATATACAGGGGGTACGGTACAGAGTCAATATGGAGGCTATATACAGGGTGTTACGGTACAGAGTCAATGTGGAGGCTATATACAGGGGGTACCGGTACAGAGTCAATGTGGAGGCTATATACAGGGTATTACGGTACAGAGTCAATGTGGAGGCTATATACAGGGGGTACCGGTACAGAGTCAATGTGGAGGCTATATACAGGGGGTACCGGTACAGAGTCAATGTGGAGGTTATATACAGGGTGTTACGGTACAGAGTCAATGTGGAGGCTATATACAGGGTATTACGGTACAGAGTCAATGTGGAGGCTATATACAGGGGGTACCGGTACAGAGTCAATGTGGAGGCTATATACAGGGGGTACCGGTACAGAGTCAATGTGGAGGCTATATACAGGGGGTACCGGTACAGAGTCAATGTGGAGGCTATATACAGGGTATTACGGTACAGAGTCAATGTGGAGGCTATATACAGGGGGTACCGGTACAGAGTCAATGTGGAGGCTATATACAGGGTGTTACGGTACAGAGTCAATGTGGAGGCTATATACAGGGGGTACCGGTACAATGTCAATGTGGAGACTATATACAGGGGTTACGGTACAGAGTCAATGTGGAGGCTATATACAGGGTATTACGGTACAGAGTCAATGTGGAGGCTATATACAGGGTATTACGGTACAGAGTCAATGTGGAGGCTATATACAGGGTATTACGGTACAGAGTCAATGTGGAGGCTATATACAGGGTGTTACGGTACAGAGTCAATGTGGAGGCTATATACAGGGTATTACGGTACAGAGTCAATGTGGAGGCTATATACAGGGTATTACGGTACAGAGTCAATGTGGAGGCTATATACAGGGTATTACGGTACAGAGTCAATGTGGAGGCTATATACAGGGTGTTACGGTACAGAGTCAATGTGGAGGCTATATACAGGGTATTACGGTACAGAGTCAATGTGGAGGCTATATACAGGGTGTTACGGTACAGAGTCAATGTGGAGGCTAAATACAGGGTATTACGGTACAGAGTCAATGTGGAGGCTATATACAGGGTATTACGGTACAGAGTCAATGTGGAGGCTATATACAGGGTGTACCGGTACAGAGTCAATGTGGAGGCTATATACAGGGTGTTACGGTACAGAGTCAATGTGGAGGCTATATACAGGGTATTACGGTACAGAGTCAATGTGGAGGCTATATACAGGGTGTTACGGTACAGAGTCAATGTGGAGGCTAAATACAGGGTATTACGGTACAGAGTCAATGTGGAGACTATATACAGGGGGTACCGGTACAGAGTCAATGTGGAGGCTATATACAGGGGGTACCGGTACAGAGTCAATGTGGAGGCTATATACAGGGTATTACGGTACAGAGTCAATGTGGAGGCTATATACAGGGGGTACCGGTACAGAGTCAATGTGGAGGCTATATACAGGGGGTACCGGTACAGAGTCAATGTGGAGGCTATATACAGGGGGTACCGGTACAGAGTCAATGTGGAGGCTATATACAGGGGGTACCGGTACAGAGTCAATTTGGAGGCTATATACAGGGGGTACCGGTACAGAGTCAATGTGGAGGCTATATACAGGGTATTACGGTACAGAGTCAATGTAGAGGCTATATACAGGGGGTACCGGTACAGAGTCAATGTGGAGGCTATATACAGGGTATTACGGTACAGAGTCAATGTAGAGGCTATATACAGGGGGTACGGGTATAGAGTCAATAAGGAGGCTATATACAGGGTATTACGGTACAGAGTCAATGTGGAGGCTATATACAGGGGGTACGGGTATAGAGTCAATGTGGAGGCTATATACAGGGTGTACCGGTACAGAGTCAATGTGGAGGCTATATACAGGGGGTATCGGTACAGAGTCAATGTGGAGGCTATATACAGGGGGTACCGTACAGAGTCAATGTGGAGGCTATATACAGGGGGTACCGGTACAGAGTCAATGTGGAGACTATATACAGGGGGTACCGGTACAGAGTCAATGTGGAGGTTATATACAGGGGGTACCGGTACAGAGTCAATGTGGAGGCTATATACAGGGGGTACCGGTACAGAGTCAATGTTGAGGCTATATACAGGGGGTACCGGTACAGAGTTAATGTGGAGGCTATATACAGGGTATTACGGTACAGAGTCAATGTGGAGGTTATATACAGGGGGTACCGGTACAGAGTCAATGTGGAGGCTATATACTGGGGGTACTGGTACAGAGTCAATGTGGAGGCTATATACAGGGGGTACTGAGTCAATGTGGAGGCTATATACAGGGGGTACCGGTACAGAGTCAATGTGGAGGCTATATACAGGGTGTTACGGTACAGAGTCAATGTGGAGGCTATATACAGGGGGTACCGGTACAGAGTCAATGTGGAGGCTATATACAGGGGGTACCGGTACAGAGTCAATGTGGAGGCTATATACAGGGGTACCGTACAGAGTCAATGTGGAGGCTATATACAGGGTATTACGGTACAGAGTCAATGTAGAGGCTATATACAGGGGGTACGGGTATAGAGTCAATAAGGAGGCTATATACAGGGTGTTACGGTACAGAGTCAATGTGGAGGCTATATACAGGGGGTACCGGTACAGAGTCAATGTGGAGGCTATATACAGGGGGTACCGGTACAGAGTCAATGTGGAGGCTATATACAGGGGTACCGTACAGAGTCAATGTGGAGGCTATATACAGGGGGTACCGGTACAGAGTCAATGTGGAGACTATATACAGGGGGTACCGGTACAGAGTCAATGTGGAGGCTATATACAGGGGGTACCGGTACAGAGTCAATGTGGAGGCTATATACAGGGGGTACCGGTACAGAGTCAATTTGGAGGCTATATACAGGGGGTACCGGTACAGAGTCAATGTGGAGGCTATATACAGGGGTTACCGGTACAGAGTCAATGTGGAGGCTATATACAGGGGGTACCGGTACAGAGTCAATGTGGAGGCTATATACAGGGGGTACCGGTACAGAGTCAATGTGGAGGCTATATACAGGGGGTACCGGTACAGAGTCGATGTGGAGGCTATATACAGGGGGTACCGGTACAGAGTCAATTTGGAGGCTATATACAGGGGGTACCGGTACAGAGTCAATGTGGAGGCTATATACAGGGTATTACGGTACAGAGTCAATGTAGAGGCTATATACAGGGGGTACCGGTACAGAGTCAATGTGGAGGCTATATACAGGGTATTACGGTACAGAGTCAATGTGGAGGCTATATACAGGGTGTTACGGTACAGAGTCAATGTGGAGGCTATATACAGGGGGTACCGGTACAGAGTCAATGTGGAGGCTATATACAGGGTATTACGGTACAGAGTCAATGTGGAGGCTATATACAGGGGGTACCGGTACAGAGTCAATGTGGAGGCTATATACAGGGGGAACCGGTACAGAGTCAATGTGGAGGCTATATACAGGGGGTACCGGTACAGAGTCAATGTGGAGGTTATATACAGGGTGTTACGGTACAGAGTCAATGTAGAGGCTATATACAGGGGGTACGGTACAGAGTCAATATGGAGGCTATATACAGGGTGTTACGGTACAGAGTCAATGTGGAGGCTATATACAGGGGGTACCGGTACAGAGTCAATGTGGAGGCTATATACAGGGTATTACGGTACAGAGTCAATGTGGAGGCTATATACAGGGGGTACCGGTACAGAGTCAATGTGGAGGCTATATACAGGGGGTACCGGTACAGAGTCAATGTGGAGGTTATATACAGGGTGTTACGGTACAGAGTCAATGTGGAGGCTATATACAGGGTATTACGGTACAGAGTCAATGTGGAGGCTATATACAGGGGGTACCGGTACAGAGTCAATGTGGAGGCTATATACAGGGGGTACCGGTACAGAGTCAATGTGGAGGCTATATACAGGGGGTACCGGTACAGAGTCAATGTGGAGGCTATATACAGGGTATTACGGTACAGAGTCAATGTGGAGGCTATATACAGGGGGTACCGGTACAGAGTCAATGTGGAGGCTATATACAGGGTGTTACGGTACAGAGTCAATGTGGAGGCTATATACAGGGGGTACCGGTACAATGTCAATGTGGAGACTATATACAGGGGTTACGGTACAGAGTCAATGTGGAGGCTATATACAGGGTATTACGGTACAGAGTCAATGTGGAGGCTATATACAGGGTATTACGGTACAGAGTCAATGTGGAGGCTATATACAGGGTATTACGGTACAGAGTCAATGTGGAGGCTATATACAGGGTGTTACGGTACAGAGTCAATGTGGAGGCTATATACAGGGTATTACGGTACAGAGTCAATGTGGAGGCTATATACAGGGTATTACGGTACAGAGTCAATGTGGAGGCTATATACAGGGTATTACGGTACAGAGTCAATGTGGAGGCTATATACAGGGTGTTACGGTACAGAGTCAATGTGGAGGCTATATACAGGGTATTACGGTACAGAGTCAATGTGGAGGCTATATACAGGGTGTTACGGTACAGAGTCAATGTGGAGGCTAAATACAGGGTATTACGGTACAGAGTCAATGTGGAGGCTATATACAGGGTATTACGGTACAGAGTCAATGTGGAGGCTATATACAGGGTGTACCGGTACAGAGTCAATGTGGAGGCTATATACAGGGTGTTACGGTACAGAGTCAATGTGGAGGCTATATACAGGGTATTACGGTACAGAGTCAATGTGGAGGCTATATACAGGGTGTTACGGTACAGAGTCAATGTGGAGGCTAAATACAGGGTATTACGGTACAGAGTCAATGTGGAGACTATATACAGGGGGTACCGGTACAGAGTCAATGTGGAGGCTATATACAGGGGGTACCGGTACAGAGTCAATGTGGAGGCTATATACAGGGTATTACGGTACAGAGTCAATGTGGAGGCTATATACAGGGGGTACCGGTACAGAGTCAATGTGGAGGCTATATACAGGGGGTACCGGTACAGAGTCAATGTGGAGGCTATATACAGGGGGTACCGGTACAGAGTCAATTTGGAGGCTATATACAGGGGGTACCGGTACAGAGTCAATGTGGAGGCTATATACAGGGTATTACGGTACAGAGTCAATGTAGAGGCTATATACAGGGGGTACCGGTACAGAGTCAATGTGGAGGCTATATACAGGGTATTACGGTACAGAGTCAATGTAGAGGCTATATACAGGGGGTACGGGTATAGAGTCAATAAGGAGGCTATATACAGGGGGTACCGGTACAGAGTCAATGTGGAGGCTATATACAGGGTATTACGGTACTGAGTCAATGTGGAGGCTATATACAGGGGGTACCGGTACAGAGTCAATGTGGAGGCTATATACAGGGGGTACCGGTACAGAGTCAATGTGGAGGCTATATACAGGGGGTACCGGTACAGAGTCAATGTGGAGGCTATATACAGGGGGTACCGGTACAGAGTCAATGTGGAGGCTATATACAGGGGGTACTGGTACAGAGTCAATGTGGAGGCTATATACAGGGGGTACCGGTACAGAGTCAATGTAGAGGCTATATACAGGGGGTACTAGTACAGAGTCAATGTGGAGGCTATATACAGGGGGTACCGGTACAGAGTCAATGTGGAGGCTATATACAGGGTATTACGGTACAGAGTCAATGTGGAGGCTATATACAGGGTGTTACGGTACAGAGTCAATGTGGAGGCTATATACAGGGTGTTACGGTACAGAGTCAATGTGTAGGGGCATCAGTTAGTTGAGGTAATATGTACATGTAGGTAGAGTTACTAAACACATAGATAATAAACAGAGAGTAGCAGCTGAGTAAAAGAGGGGCGGCAATAAAAATAGTCTGGGTAGCCATTTGATTCGCTGTTCAGGAGTCTTATGGCTTGGGGGGTAGATCTAGACTACCTTGAGAGAAACCACCTCAGTGTAGAGAGAACCAGTATAGATCTAGACTACCTTGAGAGAAACCACCTCAGTGTAGAGAGAACCAGTATAGATCTAGACTACCTTGAGAGAAACCACCTCAGTGTAGATAGAACCATTATAGATCTAGACCACCTAGAGAGAAACCACCTCATGTTAGTGTAGATAGAACCAGTATAGATTTAGACCACATAGAGAGAAACCACCTCAGTGTAGAGAGATCCAGTATAGATGTAGACCACCTAGAGAGAAACCACCTCATGTTAGTGTAGATAGATCCAGTATAGATGTAGACCACCGAGAGAAACCACCTCATGTTAGTGTAGATAGAACCAGTATAGATGTAGACCACATAGAGAGAAACCACCTCATGTTAGTGTAGATAGAACCAGTATAGATCTAGACCACATAGAGAGAAACCACCTCATGTTAGTGTAGATAGAACCAGTATAGATCTAGACCACCTAGAGAGAAACCACCTCATGTTAGTGTAGATAGAACCAGTATAGATCTAGACCACCTAGAGAGAAACCACCTCATGTTAATGTAGATAGAACCAGTATAGATCCAGACCACCTAGAGAGAAACCACCCCATGTTAGTGTAGATAGAACCAGTATAGATCTAGACTACCTAGAGAGAAACCACCTCATGTTAGTGTAGATAGAACCAGTATAGATCTAGACCACCTAGAGAGAAACCACCCCATGTTAGTGTAGATAGAACCATTATAGATCTAGACCACCTAGAGAGAAACCACCTCATGTTAGTGTAGATTGAACCAGTATAGATCTAGACTACCTAGAGAGAAACCACCTCATGTTAGTGTAGATTGAACCAGTATAGATCTAGACCACCTAGAGAGAAACCACCCCATGTTAGTGTAGATAGAACCAGTATAGATGTAGACCACCTAGAGAGAAACCACCCCATGTTAGTGTAGATAGAACCAGTATAGATCTAGACCACCTAGAGAGAAACCACCCCATGTTAGTGTAGATAGAACCAGTATAGATCTAGACCACCTAGAGAGAAACCACCCCATGTTAGTGTAGATAGAACCAGTATAGATCTAGACCACCTAGAGAGAAACCACCCCATGTTAGTGTAGATAGAACCAGTATAGATCTAGACCACCTAGAGAGAAACCACCCCATGTTAGTGTAGATAGAACCAAAGTCCCGTATTTTGGGAACCTGCGTGGTACTGTTTCCGACCGACATTTTCTCTTATAACTCGATCTGTGGCTTGCGCTGATTGTCACGGACACAGGACGATGTCTCTTCTGCCTGTATAAAGCAGGATGTGAAATCTGACACCACTTGAAGCGTGGAATGTCCCTCCTACCATTTCATTCGCTCTCCTGACTGTCCATCATCTCTTTGCTGAACTACGTCCCAGGAATCCTTACGTCGTAGCGCAGCAGGAGAGAGTGGTTTAATCACCGAAGCACATTCAGAGATCAATTTATAGCCAGTAATCTTAAATATAGCATTGATTTTAAACAAAAATCACTTTCTGTTTGTCATAGACTGATACAAGATGAATATGAGATGAAAGACGAGTTCCTTTCGAGTCCAGGAAGCCAAGATAGAGCTCCTCCCTCTCTGAGACGTACAGAGGAGGCGGGGCAGACGTTTTGATCAAGAGACCTTCAGAAAATAGACACATTTTCTCTAACACTATATATATATATATATATATATTTAAAAATATATATTTTACGGTTATAAGGAAGGTTAAATCTTATAGTTAGTCTTTTTATAATATGATTATATATTTATATTTAGAGAAAATAAGTCATTTCAAGCCTTATTCATACAGTTCAGTTTAATAGGAAATACAACATATCAGATATTTCATATTTTAATCAAATTTTAATCATATTTTATCATATTTTAATAAAATTTTATCATATTTTAATATTTTAATCAAATTGTATCATATTTTTATCATATTTTAATCAAATTGCATCATATTTTATAATATTTGTATC
>NC_092116.1:42065020-42072520 GCF_045679555.1 Salvelinus alpinus | reverse complement strand
TATAGACTGATAGGGGTGAAGAGAGAGGAGGATATAGACTGATAGGGGTGAAGAGGAGGAGGATATAGACTGATAGGGGTGAAGAGGAGGATATAGACTGATAGGGGTGAAGAGAGAGGAGGAGGATATAGACTGATAGGGGTGAAAGAGGAGGAAGGATATAGACTGATAGGGGTGAAGTGGAGGAGGGATATAGACTGATAGGGGTGAAGAAAGAGGAGGAGGATATAGACTGATAGGGGTGAAGAGGAGGAGGATAAAGACTGATAGGGGTGAAGAGGAGGAGGATATAGACTGATAGGGGTGAAGAGGAGGAGGATATAGACTGATAGGGGTGAAGAGGAGGAGGATATAGACTGATAGGGGTGGAAGAGGAGGAGGATATAGACTGATAGGGGTGAAGAAGAGGATAAAGACTGATAGGGGTGAAGAAGAGGCGGATAAAGACTGATAGAAATAATAAGCATAAGAAATGATTAAGAAGATGTCTCTCCCCGCCCTCTCTCTTTCTCTGAACGACAAGTTGAAAACAGGGAGTGGTTGGGTTGTGGGTTGAGGAACGCTTTCCACTGCCCTTTATATACAGTGGAAAGTATTCAGACCCCTTGAGAGAGAGAGAGAGAGAGAGAGAGAGAGAGGTAGAGAGAGAGGTAGAGAGAGAGATGGAGAGAGAGAGAGAGAGAGAGAGAGAGAGAGAGAGAGGGAGAGAGAGAGAGAGAGAGGGAGAGAGAGAGAGAGAGAGGGAGAGACAGAGAGAGAGAGAGAGAGAGAGAGAGAGAGAGAGAGAGAGAGAGAGAGAGAGAGAGAGAGAGAGAGAGAGAGAGGTAGAGAGAGGGAGAGAGAGAGGGAGAGAGAGAGGTAGAGAGAGGGAGAGAGAGACAGAGAGAGAGAGAGAGAGAGAGAGAGAGAGAGAGAGAGAGAGAGAGAGAGAGAGAGAGAGAGAGAGAAGACAGAGAGAGAGAGAGAGAGAGAGAGAGAGAGAGAGAGAGAGAGAGAGAGAGAGAGAGAGAGAGAGAATGAAATAGAGGAGTAGAGGAAGGAGAGGTCAGAGCTCCCTGAGGAGACAGGAAGTAGAGAAACAGGAACAGGAAGTGAGACCAAAGCCAACAGGAAGATACCTCCTTATCTAGGGGTCAGAGCAGGGAGGAGACAACCTCTCACCTCTAACCTAGAAATAGAGTGGTGAAAAGAGAGAGAGAGACAGAGAGAGAGAGAGACAGAGAGAGAGAGAGACAGAGAGAGAGAGAGAGAGAGAGAGAGACAGAGAGAGAGAGAGACAGAGATAGAGAGAGACAGAGAGAGAGACAGAGAGAGAGAGAGAGAGAGACAGAGAGAGAGAGTCTGTCTGTCTGTAAATGCCCCAGTAGTGGCAGTCGAGAGGGGATGTTATTTTAGAGACATTATAAAACACCATTGAGAAATGTAACAATGAGGATGATGTATTTCTTGCTGGGGATTATAACTGTACAGTCAGTGATTTAGATAGAAAACACAAAGGACCTCATAGAGCCTCAAGGACAATTTAAAAACACCTTATTGTAACACATGAAATATGTGATATTTGGCAGAGTCAAAATGGAGGTACGAGACAGAACACATGGGCTAATGAGTCAAAATGGAGGCACGAGACAGTACACATGGGCTAATGAGTCAAAATGGAGGTACGAGACAGAACACATGGGCTAATGAGTCAAAATGGAGGCACGAGACAGAACACATGGGCTAATGAGTCAAAATGGAGGCACGGGACAGAGACACATGGGCTAATGAGTCAAAATGGAGGCACGAGACAGAGACACATGGGCTAATGAGTCGAAATGGAGGAACGGGGACAGAAACACATGGGCTAATGAGTCAAAATGGTAGGTACGAGACAGAACACATGGGCTAATGAGTCAAAATGGAGGAACGAGACAGAACACATGGGCTAATGAGTCAAAATGGAGGCACGAGACAGTACATATGGGCTAATGAGTAAAAATGGAGGAACGAGACAGAACACATGGGCTAATGAGTCAAAATGGAGGCACGAGACAGAACACATGGGCTAATGAGTCAAAATAGAAGGAGGAACGAGACCAGAACACATGGGCTAATGAGGGTTCAAAATGGAGGTACGAGACAGAACACATGGGCTAATGAGTCAAAATGGAGGAACGAGACAGAACACATGGGCTAATGAGTCAAAATGGAGGCACGAGACAGAACACATGGACTAATGAGTCAAAATGGAGGCACGAGACAGAACACATGGGCTAATGAGTCAAAATGGAGGCACGAGACAGAACACATGGGCTAATGAGTCAAAATGGAGGTACGAGACAGAACACATGGACTAATGAGCTGCGAAATGGAGGCACGAGACAGAACACATGGGCTAATGAGTCAAAATGGAGGCACGAGACAGAACACATGGGCTAATGAGTCAAAATGGAGGCACGAGACAGAACACATGGGCTAATGAGTCAAAATGGAGGCACGAGACAGTACACATGGACTAATGAGTCAGAGTGGAGGGCACGAGACAGAACACATGGGCTAATGAGTCAAAATGGAGGCACGAGACAGAACACATGGGCTAATGAGTCAAAATGGAGGCACGAGACAGAACACATGGGCTAATGAGTCAAAAATGGAGGCACGAGACAGAACACATGGGCTAATGAGTCAAAATGGAGGCACGAGACAGAACACATGGGCTAATGAGTCAAAATGGAGGTACGAGACAGAACACATGGACTAATGAGTCAAAATGGAGGCACGAGACAGTACACATGGGCTAATGAGTCAAAATGGAGGTCCGAGAACAGAACACATGGGCTAATGAGTCAAAATGGAGGCACGAGACAGAACACATGGACTAATGAGTCAAAATGGAGGCACGAGACAGTACACATGGGCTAATGAGTCAAAATGGAGGTACGAGACAGAACACATGGACTAATGAGTCAAAATGGAGGCACGAGACAGTACACATGGGCTAATGAGTCAAAATGGAGGTACGAGACAGAACACATGGACTAATGAGTCAAAATGGAGGCACGAGACAGTACACATGGGCTAATGAGTCAAAATGGAGGTGCGAGACAGAGACACATGGGCTAATGAGTCAAAATGGAGGCACGAGACAGTACACATGGGCTAATGAGGTCCAGGTTAAGACAGGTTTTGTTGTAACACTGTGTGATGTTTGGAGCCAACATGGAGGTACGAGACAGAACACATGGAGGTACGAGACAGAACACATGGAGGTACGAGACAGAACACATGGAGGTACGAGACAGAACACATGGAGGTACGAGACAGAACACATGGAGGTACGAGACAGAACACATGGAGGTACGAGACAGAACACATGGAGGTACGAGACAGAACACCAGAACACATGGAGGTACGAGACAGAACACATGGAGGTACGAGACAGAACACATGGGCTAATGTGAGAGACATGGACGCTGTAAAACCCAGAAGTGCATCCTGGCATTTTATTGAATGATGATCACTTCAGGAAATGTTTTAGTTTTGTTCTGGGAGAGGTGGAATCAATACACGACGAACGTCACCAGATCAATGAACCTCCCTGGAGTCTGAGATAGAGGAACTCCTGACATTGGTTGAGACCACAGGAGATCGAGGCCATATTCATATCCATATTCATATTCATAAAAGCTGTAATGGCAGACCTGCTGGGCATCAGAGCACCGGGGGTATTGGTGAGAAGTACGTTTCAGGGAATCTGTGAAAATGGGGTGCCTCCATCCGAATAGTTCTTTGGTTTGAGAGAAAAAGAACGGACAAAAGAATAATTATTCATTGCCTCAAATCAGCTGTTGGACAGGAGCTCTCCAGCCCTGGTGGAATTAGGAAGAGGACAGTAGAGTTCTATGCTGAGCTCTACCAGTGGAATTAGGAAGAGGACAGTAGAGTTCTATGCTGAGCTCTACCAGTGGAATTAGGAAGAGGACAGTAGAGTTCTATGCTGAGCTCTACTAGTGGAATTAGATAGAGGACAGTAGAGTTCTATGCTGAGCTCTACTAGTGGAATTAGATAGAGGACAGTAGAGTTCTATGCTGAGCTCTACTAGTGGAATTAGGAAGAGGACAGTAGAGTTCTATGTGGAGCTCTACCAGTGGAATTAGGAAGAGGACAGTAGAGTTCTATGCTGAGCTCTACTAGTGGAATTAGATAGAGGACAGTAGAGTTCTATGCTGAGCTCTACTAGTGGAATTAGGAAGAGGACAGTAGAGTTCTATGTGGAGCTCTACCAGTGGAATTAGGAAGAGGACAGTAGAGTTCTATGCTGAGCTCTACTAGTGGAATTAGGAAGAGGACAGTAGAGTTCTATGCTGAGCTCTACCAGTGGAATTAGGAAGAGGACAGTAGAGTTCTATGCTGAGCTCTACCAGTGGAATTAGGAAGAGGACAGTAGAGTTCTATGCTGAGCTCTACCAGTGGAATTAGGAAGAGGACAGTAGAGTTCTATGCTGAGCTCTACCAGTGGAATTAGGAAGAGGACAGTAGAGTTCTATGCTGAGCTCTACCAGTGGAATTAGGAAGAGGACAGTAGAGTTCTATGCTGAGCTCTACTAGTGGAATTAGGAAGAGGACAGTAGAGTTCTATGCTGAGCTCTACCAGTGGAATTAGGAAGAGGACAGTAGAGTTCTATGCTGAGCTCTACCAGTGGAATTAGGAAGAGGACAGTAGAGTTCTATGCTGAGCTCTACTAGTGGAATTAGGAAGAGGACAGTAGAGTTCTATGCTGAGCTCTACCAGTGGAATTAGGAAGAGGACAGTAGAGTTCTATACTGAGCTCTACCAGTGGAATTAGGAAGAGGACAGTAGAGTTCTATGCTGAGCTCTACCAGTGGAATTAGGAAGAGGACAGTAGAGTTCTATGCTGAGCTCTACAAGTGGAATTAGGAAGAGGACAGTAGAGTTCTATGCTGAGCTCTACCAGTGGAATTAGGAAGAGGACAGTAGAGTTCTATGCTGAGCTCTACTAGTGGAATTAGATAGAGGACAGTAGAGTTCTATGCTGAGCTCTACCAGTGGAATTAGGAAGAGGACAGTAGAGTTCTATGCTGAGCTCTACCAGTGGAATTAGGAAGAGGACAGTAGAGTTCTATACTGAGCTCTACTAGTGGAATTAGGAAGAGGACAGTAGAGTTCTATGCTGAGCTCTACCAGTGGAATTAGGAAGAGGACAGTAGAGTTCTATGCTGAGCTCTACCAGTGGAATTAGGAAGAGGACAGTAGAGTTCTATGCTGAGCTCTACCAGTGGAATTAGGAAGAGGACAGTAGAGTTCTATGCTGAGCTCTACCAGTGGAATTAGGAAGAGGATAGTAGAGTTCTATGCTGAGCTCTACTAGTGGAATTAGGAAGAGGACAGTAGAGTTCTATGCTGAGCTCTACTAGTGGAATTAGGAAGAGGACAGTAGAGTTCTATGCTGAGCTCTACCAGTGGAATTAGGAAGAGGACAGTAGAGTTCTATGCTGAGCTCTACCAGTGGAATTAGGAAGAGGACAGTAGAGTTCTATGCTGAGCTCTACCAGTGGAATTAGGAAGAGGACAGTAGAGTTCTATGCTGAGCTCTACCAGTGGAATTAGGAAGAGGACAGTAGAGTTCTATGCTGAGCTCTACCAGTGGAATTAGGAAGAGGACAGTAGAGTTCTATGCTGAGCTCTACCAGTGGAATTAGGAAGAGGACAGTAGAGTTCTATGCTGAGCTCTACCAGTGGAATTAGGAAGAGGACAGTAGAGTTCTATGCTGAGCTCTACCAGTGGAATTAGATAGAGGACAGTAGAGTTCTATGCTGAGCTCTACCAGTGGAATTAGATAGAGGACAGTAGAGTTCTATGCTGAGCTCTACCAGTGGAATTAGGAAGAGGACAGTAGAGTAATATACTGAGCTCTACCAGTGGAATTAGGAAGAGGACAGTAGAGTTCTAATGCTGAGCTCTACTAGTGGAATTAGGAAGAGGACAGTAGAGTTCTATGCTGAGCTCTACCAGTGGAATTAGGAAGAGGACAGTAGAGTTCTATGCTGAGCTCTACTAGTGGAATTAGGAAGAGGACAGTAGAGTTATATGCTGAGCTCTACCAGTGGAATTAGGAAGAGGACAGTAGAGTTCTATGCTGAGCTCTACCAGTGGAATTAGGAAGAGGACAGTAGAGTTCTATGCTGAGCTCTACCAGTGGAATTAGGAAGAGGACAGTAGAGTTCTATGCTGAGCTCTACCAGTGGAATTAGGAAGAGGACAGTAGAGTTCTATGCTGAGCTCTACCAGTGGAATTAGGAAGAGGACAGTAGAGTTCTATGCTGAGCTCTACTAGTGGAATTAGGAAGAGGACAGTAGAGTTCTATGCTGAGCTCTACCAGTGGAATTAGGAAGAGGACAGTAGAGTTCTATGCTGAGCTCTACCAGTGGAATTAGGAAGAGGACAGTAGAGTTCTATGCTGAGCTCTACCAGTGGAATTAGGAAGAGGACAGTAGAGTTCTATGCTGAGCTCTACTAGTGGAATTAGGAAGAGGACAGTAGAGTTCTATGCTGAGCTCTACCAGTGGAATTAGGAAGAGGACAGTAGAGTTCTATGCTGAGCTCTACCAGTGGAATTAGGAAGAGGACAGTAGAGTTCTATGCTGAGCTCTACCAGTGGAATTAGGAAGAGGACAGTTCTATGCTGAGCTCTACCAGTGGAATTAGGAAGAGGACAGTAGAGTTCTATGCTGAGCTCTACTAGTGGAATTAGATTGAGGACAGTAGAGTTCTATGCTGAGCTCTACTAGTGGAATTAGGAAGAGGACAGTAGAGTTCTATGCTGAGCTCTACCAGTGGAATTAGGAGAGAGGACAGTAGAGTTCTATGCTGAGCTCTACCAGTGGAATTAGGAGAGGGACAGTAGAGTTGCTTATGCTGAGCTCTACCAGTGGAATTAGATAGACGACAGTAGAGTTCTATGCTGAGCTCTACCAGTGGAATTAGATAGAGGACAGTAGAGTTCTATGCTGAGCTCTACCAGTGGAATTAGGAAGAGGACAGTCAGAGTACTATACTGAGCTCTACCAGTGGAATTAGGAAGAGGACAGTAGAGTTCTATGCTGAGCTCTACTAAGTGGAATTCGAAAGAGGACAGTTCTATGCTGAGCTCTACCAGTGGAATTAGGAAGAGGACAGTAGAGTTCTATGCTGAGCTCTACTAGTGGAATTAGATAGAGGACAGTAGAGTTCTATGCTGAGCTCTACTAGTGGAATTAGGAAGAGGACAGTAGAGTTCTATGCTGAGCTCTACAAGTATGGAATTAGATAGAGGACAGTAGAGTTCTATGCTGAGCTCTACTAGTGGAATTAGGGAAGAGGACAGTAGAGTTCTATGCTGAGCTCTACTAGTGGAATTAGGAAGAGGACAGTAGAGTTCTATGCTGAGCTCTACTAGTGGAATTAGGAAGAGGACAGTAGAGTTCTATGCTGAGCTCTACCAGTGGAATTAGGAA
>NC_092116.1:42016565-42064920 GCF_045679555.1 Salvelinus alpinus | reverse complement strand
CAGAGATAGAGCCCTTACCTCCTCCTCCCTCTGTAACGGTTCAGAGATAGAGCCCTTACCTCCTCCCTCTGTAACGGTTCAGAGATAGAGCCCTTACCTCCTCCTCCCTCTGTAACGGTTCAGAGATAGAGCCCTTACCTCCTCCCTCTCTGTAACGGTTCAGAGATAGAGCCCTTACCTCCTCCTCCCTCTGTAACGGTTCAGAGATAGAGCCCTTACCTCCTCCCTCTGTAACGGTTCAGAGATAGAGCCCTTACCTCCTCCCTCTGTAACGGTTCAGAGATAGAGCCCTTACCTCCTCCCTCTGTAACGGTTCAGAGATAGAGCCCTTACCTCCTCCCTCTGTAACGGTTCAGAGATAGAGCCCTTACCTCCTCCCTCTGTAATGGTTCAGAGATAGAGCCCTTACCTCCTTCTCCCTCTGTAACGGTTCAGAGATAGAGCCCTTACCTCCTCCTCCCTCTGTAATGGTTCAGAGATAGAGCCCTTACCTCCTCCTCCCTCTGTAACGGTTCAGAGATAGAGCCCTTACCTCCTCCCTCTGTAACGGTTCAGAGATAGAGCCCTTACCTCCTCCCTCTGTAACGGTTCAGAGATAGAGCCCTTACCTCCTCCCTCTGTAACGGTTCAGAGATAGAGCCCTTACCTCCTCCTCCCTCTTTAACGGTTCAGAGATAGAGCCCTTACCTCCTTCCTCTCTGTAACGGTTCAGAGATAGAGCCCTTACCTCCTCCCTCTGTAACGGTTCAGAGATAGAGCCCTTACCTCCTCCCTCTGTAACGGTTCAGAGATAGAGCCCTTACCTCCTCCCTCTGTAACGGTTCAGAGATAGAGCCCTTACCTCCTCCCTCTGTAACGGTTCAGAGATAGAGCCCTTACCTCCTCCCTCTGTAACGGTTCAGAGATAGAGCCCTTACCTCCTCCCTCTGTAACGGTTCAGAGATAGAGCCCTTACCTCCTCCTCCGTCTGTAACGGTTCAGAGATAGAGCCCTTACCTCCTCCCTCTGTAACGGTTCAGAGATAGAGCCCTTACCTCCTCCTCCCTCTGTAACGGTTCAGAGATAGAGCCCTTACCTCCTCCTCCCTCTGTAACGGTTCAGAGATAGAGCCCTTACCTCCTCCCTCTGTAACGGTTCAGAGATAGAGCCCTTACCTCCTCCCTCTCTGTAACGGTTCAGAGATAGAGCCCTTACCTCCTCCTCCCTCTGTAACGGTTCAGAGATAGAGCCCTTACCTCCTCCCTCTGTAACGGTTCAGAGATAGAGCCCTTACCTCCTCCTCCCTCTGTAACGGTTCAGAGATAGAGCCCTTACCTCCTCCCTCTGTAACGGTTCAGAGATAGAGCCCTTACCTCCTCCCTCTGTAACGGTTCAGAGATAGAGCCCTTACCTCCTCCTCCCTCTGTAACGGTTCAGAGATAGAGCCCTTACCTCCTCCCTCTGTAACGGTTCAGAGATAGAGCCCTTACCTCCTCCTCCCTCTGTAACGGTTCAGAGATAGAGCCCTTACCTCCTCCCTCTGTAACGGTTCAGAGATAGAGCACTTACCTCCTCCCTCTGTAACGGTTCAGAGATAGAGCCCTTACCTCCTCCTCCCTCTGTAACGGTTCAGAGATAGAGCCCTTACCTCCTCCCTCTGTAACGGTTCAGAGATAGAGCCCTTACCTCCTCCCTCTCTGTAACGGTTCAGAGATGAGAGCCCTTACCTCCTCCCTCTGTAATGGTTCAGAGATAGAGCCCTTACCTCCTCCCTCTGTAACGGTTCAGAGATAGAGCCCTTACCTCCTCCTCCCTCTGTAACGGTTCAGAGATAGAGCCCTTACCTCCTCCCTGTGTAATGGTTCAGAGATAGAGCCCTTACCTCCTCCCTCTGTAATGGTTCAGAGATAGAGCCCTTACCTCCTCCCTCTCTGTAACGGTTCAGAGATAGAGCCCTTACCTCCTCCTCCGTCTGTAACGGTTCAGAGATAGAGCCCTTACCTCCTCCCTCTGTAACGGTTCAGAGATAGAGCCCTTACCTCCTCCTCCCTCTGTAACGGTTCAGAGATAGAGCCCTTACCTCCTCCTCCCTCTGTAACGGTTCAGAGATAGAGCCCTTACCTCCTCCCTCTGTAACGGTTCAGAGATAGAGCCCTTACCTCCTCCTCCCTCTGTAACGGTTCAGAGATAGAGCCCTTACCTCCTCCCTCTCTGTAACGGTTCAGAGATAGAGCCCTTACCTCCTCCTCCCTCTGTAACGGTTCAGAGATAGAGCCCTTACCTCCTCCCTCTGTAACGGTTCAGAGATAGAGCCCTTACCTCCTCCCTCTGTAACGGTTCAGAGATAGAGCCCTTACCTCCTCCCTCTGTAACGGTTCAGAGATAGAGCCCTTACCTCCTCCCTCTGTAACGGTTCAGAGATAGAGCCCTTACCTCCTCCCTCTGTAATGGTTCAGAGATAGAGCCCTTACCTCCTTCTCCCTCTGTAACGGTTCAGAGATAGAGCCCTTACCTCCTCCTCCCTCTGTAATGGTTCAGAGATAGAGCCCTTACCTCCTCCTCCCTCTGTAACGGTTCAGAGATAGAGCCCTTACCTCCTCCCTCTGTAACGGTTCAGAGATAGAGCCCTTACCTCCTCCCTCTGTAACGGTTCAGAGATAGAGCCCTTACCTCCTCCCTCTGTAACGGTTCAGAGATAGAGCCCTTACCTCCTCCTCCCTCTTTAACGGTTCAGAGATAGAGCCCTTACCTCCTTCCTCTCTGTAACGGTTCAGAGATAGAGCCCTTACCTCCTCCCTCTGTAACGGTTCAGAGATAGAGCCCTTACCTCCTCCCTCTGTAACGGTTCAGAGATAGAGCCCTTACCTCCTCCCTCTGTAACGGTTCAGAGATAGAGCCCTTACCTCCTCCCTCTGTAACGGTTCAGAGATAGAGCCCTTACCTCCTCCCTCTGTAACGGTTCAGAGATAGAGCCCTTACCTCCTCCCTCTGTAACGGTTCAGAGATAGAGCCCTTACCTCCTCCTCCGTCTGTAACGGTTCAGAGATAGAGCCCTTACCTCCTCCCTCTGTAACGGTTCAGAGATAGAGCCCTTACCTCCTCCTCCCTCTGTAACGGTTCAGAGATAGAGCCCTTACCTCCTCCTCCCTCTGTAACGGTTCAGAGATAGAGCCCTTACCTCCTCCCTCTGTAACGGTTCAGAGATAGAGCCCTTACCTCCTCCCTCTCTGTAACGGTTCAGAGATAGAGCCCTTACCTCCTCCTCCCTCTGTAACGGTTCAGAGATAGAGCCCTTACCTCCTCCCTCTGTAACGGTTCAGAGATAGAGCCCTTACCTCCGCCCTCTGTAACGGTTCAGAGATAGAGCCCTTACCTCCTCCCTCTGTAACGGTTCAGAGATAGAGCCCTTACCTCCTCCCTCTGTAACGGTTCAGAGATAGAGCCCTTACCTCCTCCTCCCTCTTTAACGGTTCAGAGATAGAGCCCTTACCTCCTTCCTCTCTGTAACGGTTCAGAGATAGAGCCCTTACCTCCTCCCTCTGTAACGGTTCAGAGATAGAGCCCTTACCTCCTCCCTCTGTAACGGTTCAGAGATAGAGCCCTTACCTCCTCCCTCTGTAACGGTTCAGAGATAGAGCCCTTACCTCCTCCCTCTGTAACGGTTCAGAGATAGAGCCCTTACCTCCTCCCTCTGTAATGGTTCAGAGATAGAGCCCTTACCTCCTTCTCCCTCTGTAACGGTTCAGAGATAGAGCCCTTACCTCCTCCCTCTGTAACGGTTCAGAGATAGAGCCCTTACCTCCTCCCTCTGTAACGGTTCAGAGATAGAGCCCTTACCTCCTCCTCCCTCTGTAACGGTTCAGAGATAGAGCCCTTACCTCCTCCCTCTCTGTAACGGTTCAGAGATAGAGCCCTTACCTCCTCCTCCCTCTGTAACGGTTCAGAGATAGAGCCCTTACCTCCTCCTCCCTCTGTAACGGTTCAGAGATAGAGCCCTTACCTCCTCCTCCCTCTGTAACGGTTCAGAGATAGAGCCCTTACCTCCTCCCTCTGTAACGGTTCAGAGATAGAGCCCTTACCTCCTCCCTCTGTAACGGTTCAGAGATAGAGCCCTTACCTCCTCCCTCTCTGTAACGGTTCAGAGATAGAGCCCTTACCTCCTCCCTCTGTAATGGTTCAGAGATAGAGCCCTTACCTCCTCCCTCTGTAACGGTTCAGAGATAGAGCCCTTACCTCCTCCTCCCTCTGTAACGGTTCAGAGATAGAGCCCTTACCTCCTCCCTCTGTAATGGTTCAGAGATAGAGCCCTTACCTCCTCCCTCTGTAATGGTTCAGAGATAGAGCCCTTACCTCCTCCCTCTCTGTAACGGTTCAGAGATAGAGCCCTTACCTCCTCCTCCGTCTGTAACGGTTCAGAGATAGAGCCCTTACCTCCTCCCTCTGTAACGGTTCAGAGATAGAGCCCTTACCTCCTCCTCCCTCTGTAACGGTTCAGAGATAGAGCCCTTACCTCCTCCTCCCTCTGTAACGGTTCAGAGATAGAGCCCTTACCTCCTCCCTCTGTAACGGTTCAGAGATAGAGCCCTTACCTCCTCCTCCCTCTGTAACGGTTCAGAGATAGAGCCCTTACCTCCTCCCTCTCTGTAACGGTTCAGAGATAGAGCCCTTACCTCCTCCTCCCTCTGTAACGGTTCAGAGATAGAGCCCTTACCTCCTCCCTCTGTAACGGTTCAGAGATAGAGCCCTTACCTCCTCCCTCTGTAACGGTTCAGAGATAGAGCCCTTACCTCCTCCCTCTGTAACGGTTCAGAGATAGAGCCCTTACCTCCTCCCTCTGTAACGGTTCAGAGATAGAGCCCTTACCTCCTCCTCCCTCTTTAACGGTTCAGAGATAGAGCCCTTACCTCCTTCCTCCCTGTAACGGTTCAGAGATAGAGCCCTTACCTCCTCCCTCTGTAACGGTTCAGAGATAGAGCCCTTACCTCCTCCCTCTGTAACGGTTCAGAGATAGAGCCCTTACCTCCTCCCTCTGTAACGGTTCAGAGATAGAGCCCTTACCTCCTCCCTCTGTAACGGTTCAGAGATAGAGCCCTTACCTCCTCCCTCTGTAACGGTTCAGAGATAGAGCCCTTACCTCCTTCTCCCTCTGTAACGGTTCAGAGATAGAGCCCTTACCTCCTCCCTCTGTAACGGTTCAGAGATAGAGCCCTTACCTCCTCCTCCCTCTGTAACGGTTCAGAGATAGAGCCCTTACCTCCTCCTCCCTCTGTAACGGTTCAGAGATAGAGCCCTTACCTCCTCCCTCTGTAACGGTTCAGAGATAGAGCCCTTACCTCCTCCTCCCTCTGTAACGGTTCAGAGATAGAGCCCTTACCTCCTCCCTCTCTGTAACGGTTCAGAGATAGAGCCCTTACCTCCTCCTCCCTCTGTAACGGTTCAGAGATAGAGCCCTTACCTCCTCCCTCTGTAACGGTTCAGAGATAGAGCCCTTACCTCCTCCCTCTGTAACGGTTCAGAGATAGAGCCCTTACCTCCTCCTCCCTCTGTAACGGTTCAGAGATAGAGCCCTTACCTCCTCCTCCCTCTGTAACGGTTCAGAGATAGAGCCCTTACCTCCTCCCTCTGTAACGGTTCAGAGATAGAGCCCTTACCTCCTCCCTCTCTGTAACGGTTCAGAGATAGAGCCCTTACCTCCTCCTCCCTCTGTAACGGTTCAGAGATAGAGCCCTTACCTCCTCCCTCTGTAACGGTTCAGAGATAGAGCCCTTACCTCCGCCCTCTGTAACGGTTCAGAGATAGAGCCCTTACCTCCTCCCTCTGTAACGGTTCAGAGATAGAGCCCTTACCTCCTCCCTCTGTAACGGTTCAGAGATAGAGCCCTTACCTCCTCCTCCCTCTTTAACGGTTCAGAGATAGAGCCCTTACCTCCTTCCTCTCTGTAACGGTTCAGAGATAGAGCCCTTACCTCCTCCCTCTGTAACGGTTCAGAGATAGAGCCCTTACCTCCTCCCTCTGTAACGGTTCAGAGATAGAGCCCTTACCTCCTCCCTCTGTAACGGTTCAGAGATAGAGCCCTTACCTCCTCCCTCTGTAACGGTTCAGAGATAGAGCCCTTACCTCCTCCCTCTGTAATGGTTCAGAGATAGAGCCCTTACCTCCTTCTCCCTCTGTAACGGTTCAGAGATAGAGCCCTTACCTCCTCCCTCTGTAACGGTTCAGAGATAGAGCCCTTACCTCCTCCCTCTGTAACGGTTCAGAGATAGAGCCCTTACCTCCTCCCTCTGTAACGGTTCAGAGATAGAGCCCTTACCTCCTCCTCCCTCTGTAACGGTTCAGAGATAGAGCCCTTACCTCCTCCCTCTCTGTAACGGTTCAGAGATAGAGCCCTTACCTCCTCCTCCCTCTGTAACGGTTCAGAGATAGAGCCCTTACCTCCTCCTCCCTCTGTAACGGTTCAGAGATAGAGCCCTTACCTCCTCCTCCCTCTGTAACGGTTCAGAGATAGAGCCCTTACCTCCTCCCTCTGTAACGGTTCAGAGATAGAGCCCTTACCTCCTCCCTCTGTAATGGTTCAGAGATAGAGCCCTTACCTCCTCCCTCTCTGTAACGGTTCAGAGATAGAGCCCTTACCTCCTCCTCCGTCTGTAACGGTTCAGAGATAGAGCCCTTACCTCCTCCCTCTGTAACGGTTCAGAGATAGAGCCCTTACCTCCTCCTCCCTCTGTAACGGTTCAGAGATAGAGCCCTTACCTCCTCCTCCCTCTGTAACGGTTCAGAGATAGAGCCCTTACCTCCTCCCTCTGTAACGGTTCAGAGATAGAGCCCTTACCTCCTCCTCCCTCTGTAACGGTTCAGAGATAGAGCCCTTACCTCCTCCCTCTCTGTAACGGTTCAGAGATAGAGCCCTTACCTCCTCCTCCCTCTGTAACGGTTCAGAGATAGAGCCCTTACCTCCTCCCTCTGTAACGGTTCAGAGATAGAGCCCTTACCTCCTCCCTCTGTAACGGTTCAGAGATAGAGCCCTTACCTCCTCCCTCTGTAACGGTTCAGAGATAGAGCCCTTACCTCCTCCCTCTGTAACGGTTCAGAGATAGAGCCCTTACCTCCTCCTCCCTCTTTAACGGTTCAGAGATAGAGCCCTTACCTCCTTCCTCCCTGTAACGGTTCAGAGATAGAGCCCTTACCTCCTCCCTCTGTAACGGTTCAGAGATAGAGCCCTTACCTCCTCCCTCTGTAACGGTTCAGAGATAGAGCCCTTACCTCCTCCCTCTGTAACGGTTCAGAGATAGAGCCCTTACCTCCTCCCTCTGTAATGGTTCAGAGATAGAGCCCTTACCTCCTTCTCCCTCTGTAACGGTTCAGAGATAGAGCCCTTACCTCCTCCCTCTGTAACGGTTCAGAGATAGAGCCCTTACCTCCTCCCTCTGTAACGGTTCAGAGATAGAGCCCTTACCTCCTCCCTCTGTAATGGTTCAGAGATAGAGCCCTTACCTCCTTCTCCCTCTGTAACGGTTCAGAGATAGAGCCCTTACCTCCTCCTCCCTCTGTAATGGTTCAGAGATAGAGCCCTTACCTCCTCCTCCCTCTGTAACGGTTCAGAGATAGAGCCCTTACCTCCTCCCTCTGTAACGGTTCAGAGATAGAGCCCTTACCTCCTCCCTCTGTAACGGTTCAGAGATAGAGCCCTTACCTCCTCCCTCTGTAACGGTTCAGAGATAGAGCCCTTACCTCCTCCTCCCTCTTTAACGGTTCAGAGATAGAGCCCTTACCTCCTTCCTCTCTGTAACGGTTCAGAGATAGAGCCCTTACCTCCTCCCTCTGTAACGGTTCAGAGATAGAGCCCTTACCTCCTCCCTCTGTAACGGTTCAGAGATAGAGCCCTTACCTCCTCCCTCTGTAACGGTTCAGAGATAGAGCCCTTACCTCCTCCCTCTGTAACGGTTCAGAGATAGAGCCCTTACCTCCTCCCTCTGTAATGGTTCAGAGATAGAGCCCTTACCTCCTTCTCCCTCTGTAACGGTTCAGAGATAGAGCCCTTACCTCCTCCCTCTGTAACGGTTCAGAGATAGAGCCCTTACCTCCTCCCTCTGTAACGGTTCAGAGATAGAGCCCTTACCTCCTCCCTCTGTAATGGTTCAGAGATAGAGCCCTTACCTCCTTCTCCCTCTGTAACGGTTCAGAGATAGAGCCCTTACCTCCTCCTCCCTCTGTAACGGTTCAGAGATAGAGCCCTTACCTCCTCCTCCCTCTGTAACGGTTCAGAGATAGAGCCCTTACCTCCTCCCTCTGTAACGGTTCAGAGATAGAGCCCTTACCTCCTCCTCCCTCTGTAACGGTTCAGAGATAGAGCCCTTACCTCCTCCCTCTGTAACGGTTCAGAGATAGAGCCCTTACCTCCTCCCTCTGTAACGGTTCAGAGATAGAGCCCTTACCTCCTCCTCCCTCTGTAACGGTTCAGAGATAGAGCCCTTACCTCCTCCCTCTGTAACGGTTCAGAGATAGAGCCCTTACCTCCTCCTCCCTCTGTAACGGTTCAGAGATAGAGCCCTTACCTCCTCCCTCTGTAACGGTTCAGAGATAGAGCCCTTACCTCCTCCCTCTCTGTAACGGTTCAGAGATAGAGCCCTTACCTCCTCCTCCCTCTGTAACGGTTCAGAGATAGAGCCCTTACCTCCTCCCTCTGTAACGGTTCAGAGATAGAGCCCTTACCTCCTCCCTCTCTGTAACGGTTCAGAGATAGAGCCCTTACCTCCTCCCTCTGTAACAGTTCAGAGATAGAGCCCTTACCTCCTCCCTCTGTAACGGTTCAGAGATAGAGCCCTTACCTCCTCCCTCTGTAACGGTTCAGAGATAGAGCCCTTACCTCCTCCCTCTGTAACGGTTCAGAGATAGAGCCCTTACCTCCTCCCTCTGTAACGGTTCAGAGATAGAGCCCTTACCTCCTCCTCCCTCTGTAACGGTTCAGAGATAGAGCCCTTACCTCCTCCCTCTGTAACGGTTCAGAGATAGAGCCCTTACCTCCTCCCTCTGTAACGGTTCAGAGATAGAGCCCTTACCTCCTCCTCCCTCTGTAATGGTTCAGAGATAGAGCCCTTACCTCCTCCCTCTGTAACGGTTCAGAGATAGAGCCCTTACCTCCTCCCTCTGTAACGGTTCAGAGATAGAGCCCTTACCTCCTCCTCCCTCTGTAACGGTTCAGAGATAGAGCCCTTACCTCCTCCCTCTGTAATGGTTCAGAGATAGAGCCCTTACCTCCTCCTCCCTCTGTAACGGTTCAGAGATAGAGCCCTTACCTCCTCCCTCTGTAATGGTTCAGAGATAGAGCCCTTACCTCCTCCCCCTGTAACGGTTCAGAGATAGAGCCCTTACCTCCTCCTCCTTCTGTAACGGTTCAGAGATAGAGCCCTTACCTCCTCCCTCTGTAACGGTTCAGAGATAGAGCCCTTACCTCCTCCTCCCTCTGTAACGGTTCAGAGATAGAGCCCTTACCTCCTCCCTCTGTAACGGTTCAGAGATAGAGCCCTTACCTCCTCCTCCCTCTGTAACGGTTCAGAGATAGAGCCCTTACCTCCTCCTCCCTCTGTAACGGTTCAGAGATAGAGCCCTTACCTCCTCCCTCTGTAACGGTTCAGAGATAGAGCCCTTACCTCCTCCCTCTGTAACGGTTCAGAGATAGAGCCCTTACCTCCTCCTCCCTCTGTAACGGTTCAGAGATAGAGCCCTTACCTCCTCCCTCTGTAACGGTTCAGAGATAGAGCCCTTACCTCCTCCCTCTGTAACGGTTCAGAGATAGAGCCCTTACCTCCTCCTCCCTCTATAACGGTTCAGAGATAGAGCCCTTACCTCCTCCCTCTGTAACGGTTCAGAGATAGAGCCCTTACCTCCTCCTCCCTCTGTAATGGTTCAGAGATAGAGCACTTACCTCCTCCTCCCTCTGTAACGGTTCAGAGATAGAGCCCTTACCTCCTCCCTCTGTAACGGTTCAGAGATAGAGCCCTTACCTCCTCCCTCTGTAACGGTTCAGAGATAGAGCCCTTACCTCCTCCCTCTGTAATGGTTCAGAGCCCTTACCTCCTCCCTCTCTGTAACGGTTCAGAGATAGAGCCCTTACCTCCTCCCTCTGTAACGGTTCAGAGATAGAGCCCTTACCTCCTCCCTCTGTAACGGTTCAGAGATAGAGCCCTTACCTCCTCCCTCTGTAACGGTTCAGAGATAGAGCCCTTACCTCCTCCTCCCTCTGTAACGGTTCAGAGATAGAGCCCTTACCTCCTCCCTCTCTGTAACGGTTCAGAGATAGAGCCCTTACCTCCTCCTCCCTCTGTAACGGTTCAGAGATAGCGCCCTTACCTCCTCCCTCTGTAACGGTTCAGAGATAGAGCCCTTACCTCCTCCCTCTGTAACAGTTCAGAGATAGAGCCCTTACCTCCTCCCTCTGTAACGGTTCAGAGATAGAGCCCTTACCTCCTCCCTCTGTAACGGTTCAGAGATAGAGCCCTTACCTCCTCCCTCTGTAACGGTTCAGAGATAGAGCCCTTACCTCCTCCCTCTGTAACGGTTCAGAGATAGAGCCCTTACCTCCTCCCTCTGTAGTGGTTCAGAGATAGAGCCCTTACCTCCTTCTCCCTCTGTAACGGTTCAGAGATAGAGCCCTTACCTCCTCCTCCCTCTGTAACGGTTCAGAGATAGAGCCTTTACCTCCTCCTCCCTCTGTAACGGTTCAGAGATAGAGCCCTTACCTCCTCCCTCTGTAACGGTTCAGAGATAGAGCCCTTACCTCCTCCTCCCTCTGTAACGGTTCAGAGATAGAGCCCTTACCTCCTCCCTCTGTAACGGTTCAGAGATAGAGCCCTTACCTCCTCCCTCTGTAACAGTTCAGAGATAGAGCCCTTACCTCCTCCTCCCTCTGTAACGGTTCAGAGATAGAGCCCTTACCTCCTCCTCCCTCTGTAACGGTTCAGAGATAGAGCCTATACCTCCTCCTCCCTCTGTAACGGTTCAGAGATAGAGCCTTTACCTCCTCCTCCCTCTGTAACGGTTCAGAGATAGAGCCCTTACCTCCTCCCTCTGTAACAGTTCAGAGATAGAGCCCTTACCTCCTCCCTCTGTAACGGTTCAGAGATAGAGCCCTTACCTCCTCCTCCCTCTGTAACGGTTCAGAGATAGAGCCCTTACCTCCTCCCTCTGTAACGGTTCAGAGATAGAGCCCTTACCTCCTCCCTCTCTGTAACGGTTCAGAGATAGAGCCCTTACCTCCTCCTCCCTCTGTAACGGTTCAGAGATAGAGCCCTTACCTCCTCCCTCTGTAACGGTTCAGAGATAGAGCCCTTACCTCCTCCCTCTGTAACGGTTCAGAGATAGAGCCCTTACCTCCTCCCTCTGTAACAGTTCAGAGATAAAGCCCTTACCTCCTCCTCCCTCTGTAACGGTTCAGAGATAGAGCCCTTACCTCCTCCCCCCTCTGTAATGGTTCAGAGATAGAGCCCTTACCTCCTCCCTCTGTAACAGTTCAGAGATAGAGCCCTTACCTCCTCCTCCCTCTGTAACGGTTCAGAGATAGAGCCCTTACCTCCTCCCTCTGTAACAGTTCAGAGATAGAGCCCTTACCTCCTCCTCCCTCTGTAACGGTTCAGAGATAGAGCCCTTACCTCCTCCCTCTCTGTAACGGTTCAGAGATAGAGCCCTTACCTCCTCCCTCTGTAACGGTTCAGAGATAGAGCCCTTACCTCCTCCTCCCTCTGTAACAGTTCAGAGATAGAGCCCTTACCTCCTCCCTCTGTAACGGTTCAGAGATAGAGCCCTTACCTCCTCCCTCTGTAACGGTTCAGAGATAGAGCCCTTACCTCCTCCCTCTGTAACAGTTCAGAGATAGAGCCCTTACCTCCTCCCTCTGTAACGGTTCAGAGATAGAGCCCTTACCTCCTCCCTCTGTAACGGTTCAGAGATAGAGCCCTTACCTCCTCCCTCTGTAACGGTTCAGAGATAGAGCCCTTACCTCCTCCCTCTGTAACAGTTCAGAGATAAAGCCCTTACGTCCTCCTCCCTCTGTAACGGTTCAGAGATAGAGCCCTTACCTCCTCCCCCCTCTGTAATGGTTCAGAGATAGAGCCCTTACCTCCTCCCTCTGTAACAGTTCAGAGATAGAGCCCTTACCTCCTCCTCCCTCTGTAACGGTTCAGAGATAGAGCCCTTACCTCCTCCTCCCTCTGTAACGGTTCAGAGATAGAGCCCTTACCTCCTCCCTCTGTAACAGTTCAGAGATAGAGCCCTTACCTCCTCCTCCCTCTGTAACGGTTCAGAGATAGAGCCCTTACCTCCTCCCTCTCTGTAACGGTTCAGAGATAGAGCCCTTACCTCCTCCCTCTGTAACGGTTCAGAGATAGAGCCCTTACCTCCTCCTCCCTCTGTAACAGTTCAGAGATAGAGCCCTTACCTCCTCCCTCTGTAACGGTTCAGAGATAGAGCCCTTACCTCCTCCCTCTGTAACGGTTCAGAGATAGAGCCCTTACCTCCTCCCTCTGTAACAGTTCAGAGATAGAGCCCTTACCTCCTCCCTCTGTAACGGTTCAGAGATAGAGCCCTTACCTCCTCCCTCTGTAACGGTTCAGAGATAGAGCCCTTACCTCCTCCCTCTGTAACGGTTCAGAGATAGAGCCCTTACCTCCTCCCTCTCTGTAACTGTTCAGAGATAGAGCCCTTACCTCCTCCTCCCTCTCTGTAACGGTTCAGAGATAGAGCCCTTACCTCCTCCCTCTGTAATGGTTCAGAGATAGAGCCCTTACCTCCTCCCTCTGTAACGGTTCAGAGATAGAGCCCTTACCTCCTCCCTCTGTAACGGTTCAGAGATAGAGCCCTTACCTCCTCCTCCCTCTGTAACGGTTCAGAGATAGAGCCCTTACCTCCTCCCTCTCTGTAACGGTTCAGAGATAGAGCCCTTACCTCCTCCTCCCTCTGTAATGGTTCAGAGATAGAGCCCTTACCTCCTCCCTCTGTAACGGTTCAGAGATAGAGCCCTTACCTCCTCCCTCTGTAACGGTTCAGAGATAGAGCCCTTACCTCCTCCCTCTCTGTAACGGTTCAGAGATAGAGCCCTTACCTCCTCCCCTCTGTAATGGTTCAGAGATAGAGCCCTTACCTCCTCCCTCTGTAACGGTTCAGAGATAGAGCCCTTACCTCCTCCTCCCTCTGTAACGGTTCAGAGATAGAGCTCTTACCTCCTCCCTCTGTAACGGTTCAGAGATAGAGCCCTTACCTCCTCCTCCCTCTGTAACGGTTCAGAGATAGAGCCCTTACCTCCTCCTCCCTCTGTAACGGTTCAGAGATAGAGCCCTTACCTCCTCCTCCCTCTGTAATGGTTCAGAGATAGAGCCCTTACCTCCTCCCTCTGTAACGGTTCAGAGATAGAGCCCTTACCTCCTCCCTCTCTGTAACGGTTCAGAGATAGAGCCCTTACCTCCTCCCTCTGTAATGGTTCAGAGATAGAGCCCTTACCTCCTCCTCCCTCTGTAACGGTTCAGAGATAGAGCCCTTACCTCCTCCCTCTGTAATGGTTCAGAGATAGAGCCCTTACCTCCTCCCTCTGTAACGGTTCAGAGATAGAGCCCTTACCTCCTCCTCCCTCTGTAACGGTTCAGAGATAGAGCCCTTACCTCCTCCCTCTGTAACGGTTCAGAGATAGAGCCCTTACCTCCTCCTCCCTCTGTAACGGTTCAGAGATAGAGCCCTTACCTCCTCCCTCTGTAACGGTTCAGAGATAGAGCCCTTACCTCCTCCTCCCTCTGTAACGGTTCAGAGATAGAGCCCTTACCTCCTCCTCCCTCTGTAACGGTTCAGAGATAGAGCCCTTACCTCCTCCCTCTGTAACGGTTCAGAGATAGAGCCCTTACCTCCTCCCTCTGTAACGGTTCAGAGATAGAGCCCTTACCTCCTCCTCCCTCTGTAACGGTTCAGAGATAGAGCCCTTACCTCCTCCCTCTGTAACGGTTCAGAGATAGAGCCCTTACCTCCTCCCTCTGTAACGGTTCAGAGATAGAGCCCTTACCTCCTCCCTCTGTAACGGTTCAGAGATAGAGCCCTTACCTCCTCCTCCCTCTGTAACGGTTCAGAGATAGAGCCCTTACCTCCTCCCTCTGTAAAGGTTCAGAGATAGAGCCCTTACCTCCTCCTCCCTCTGTAATGGTTCAGAGATAGAGCCCTTACCTCCTCCTCCCTCTGTAACGGTTCAGAGATAGAGCCCTTACCTCCTCCCTCTGTAATGGTTCAGAGATAGAGCCCTTACCTCCTCCCTCTGTAATGGTTCAGAGATAGAGCCCTTACCTCCTCCCTCTCTGTAACGGTTCAGAGATAGAGCCCTTACCTCCTCCTCCGTCTGTAACGGTTCAGAGATAGAGCCCTTACCTCCTCCCTCTGTAACGGTTCAGAGATAGAGCCCTTACCTCCTCCTCCCTCTGTAACGGTTCAGAGATAGAGCCCTTACCTCCTCCTCCCTCTGTAACGGTTCAGAGATAGAGCCCTTACCTCCTCCCTCTGTAACGGTTCAGAGATAGAGCCCTTACCTCCTCCTCCCTCTGTAACGGTTCAGAGATAGAGCCCTTACCTCCTCCCTCTCTGTAACGGTTCAGAGATAGAGCCCTTACCTCCTCCTCCCTCTGTAACGGTTCAGAGATAGAGCCCTTACCTCCTCCCTCTGTAACGGTTCAGAGATAGAGCCCTTACCTCCTCCTCCCTCTGTAACGGTTCAGAGATAGAGCCCTTACCTCCTCCCTCTGTAACGGTTCAGAGATAGAGCCCTTACATCCTCCCTCTGTAACGGTTCAGAGATAGAGCCCTTACCTCCTCCTCCCTCTGTAACGGTTCAGAGATAGAGCCCTTACCTCCTCCCTCTCTGTAACGGTTCAGAGATAGAGCCCTTACCTCCTCCTCCCTCTGTAACGGTTCAGAGATAGAGCCCTTACCTCCTCCCTCTGTAACGGTTCAGAGATAGAGCCCTTACCTCCTCCCTCTCTGTAACGGTTCAGAGATAGAGCCCTTACCTCCTCCCTCTGTAACGGTTCAGAGATAGAGCCCTTACCTCCTCCCTCTGTAACGGTTCAGAGATAGAGCCCTTACCTCCTTCTCCCTCTGTAACGGTTCAGAGATAGAGCCCTTACCTCCTCCCTCTGTAACGGTTCAGAGATAGAGCCCTTACCTCCTCCTCCCTCTGTAACGGTTCAGAGATAGAGCCCTTACCTCCTCCCTCTCTGTAACGGTTCAGAGATAGAGCCCTTACCTCCTCCTCCCTCTGTAACGGTTCAGAGATAGAGCCCTTACCTCCTCCCTCTCTGTAACGGTTCAGAGATAGAGCCCTTACCTCCTCCTCCCTCTGTAACGGTTCAGAGATAGAGCCCTTACCTCCTCCTCCCTCTGTAACGGTTCAGAGATAGAGCCCTTACCTCCTCCTCCCTCTGTAACGGTTCAGAGATAGAGCCCTTACCTCCTCCCTCTGTAACGGTTCAGAGATAGAGCCCTTACCTCCTCCCTCTGTAACGGTTCAGAGATAGAGCCCTTACCTCCTCCCTCTGTAACGGTTCAGAGATAGAGCCCTTACCTCCTCCCTCTGTAACGGTTCAGAGATAGAGCCCTTACCTCCTCCTCCCTCTGTAACGGTTCAGAGATAGAGCCCTTACCTCCTCCCTCTGTAACGGTTCAGAGATAGAGCCCTTACCTCCTCCCTCTCTGTAACGGTTCAGAGATAGAGCCCTTACCTCCTCCCTCTGTAATGGTTCAGAGATAGAGCCCTTACCTCCTCCCTCTGTAACGGTTCAGAGATAGAGCCCTTACCTCCTCCTCCCTCTGTAACGGTTCAGAGATAGAGCCCTTACCTCCTCCCTCTGTAATGGTTCAGAGATAGAGCCCTTACCTCCTCCCTCTGTAATGGTTCAGAGATAGAGCCCTTACCTCCTCCCTCTCTGTAACGGTTCAGAGATAGAGCCCTTACCTCCTCCTCCGTCTGTAACGGTTCAGAGATAGAGCCCTTACCTCCTCCCTCTGTAACGGTTCAGAGATAGAGCCCTTACCTCCTCCTCCCTCTGTAACGGTTCAGAGATAGAGCCCTTACCTCCTCCTCCCTCTGTAACGGTTCAGAGATAGAGCCCTTACCTCCTCCCTCTGTAACGGTTCAGAGATAGAGCCCTTACCTCCTCCTCCCTCTGTAACGGTTCAGAGATAGAGCCCTTACCTCCTCCCTCTCTGTAACGGTTCAGAGATAGAGCCCTTACCTCCTCCTCCCTCTGTAACGGTTCAGAGATAGAGCCCTTACCTCCTCCCTCTGTAACGGTTCAGAGATAGAGCCCTTACCTCCTCCCTCTGTAACGGTTCAGAGATAGAGCCCTTACCTCCTCCCTCTGTAACGGTTCAGAGATAGAGCCCTTACCTCCTCCCTCTGTAACGGTTCAGAGATAGAGCCCTTACCTCCTCCCTCTGTAACGGTTCAGAGATAGAGCCCTTACCTCCTCCCTCTGTAACGGTTCAGAGATAGAGCCCTTACCTCCTCCCTCTGTAACGGTTCAGAGATAGAGCCCTTACCTCCTCCTCCCTCTGTAACGGTTCAGAGATAGAGCCCTTACCTCCTCCCTCTCTGTAACGGTTCAGAGATAGAGCCCTTACCTCCTCCTCCCTCTGTAACGGTTCAGAGATAGAGCCCTTACCTCCTCCCCCTCTGTAACGGTTCAGAGATAGAGCCCTTACCTCCTCCTCCCTCTGTAACGGTTCAGAGATAGAGCCCTTACCTCCTCCTCCCTCTGTAACGGTTCAGAGATAGAGCCCTTACCTCCTCCCCCTCTGTAACGGTTCAGAGATAGAGCCCTTACCTCCTCCCTCTGTAACGGTTCAGAGATAGAGCCCTTACCTCCTCCCTCTGTAACGGTTCAGAGATAGAGCCCTTACCTCCTCCCTCTGTAACGGTTCAGAGATAGAGCCCTTACCTCCTCCCTCTGTAACGGTTCAGAGATAGAGCCCTTACCTCCTCCCTCTGTAACGGTTCAGAGATAGAGCCCTTACCTCCCCTCCCTCTGTAACGGTTCAGAGATAGAGCCCTTACCTCCTCCCTCTGTAACGGTTCAGAGATAGAGCCCTTACCTCCTCCTCTCGTCTGTAACGGTTCAGAGATAGAGCCCTTACCTCCTCCCTCTGTAATGGTTCAGAGATAGAGCCCTTACCTCCTCCTCCCTCTGTAACGGTTCAGAGATAGAGCCCTTACCTCCTCCTCCCTCTGTAACGGTTCAGAGATAGAGCCCTTACCTCCTCCCTCTGTAACGGTTCAGAGATAGAGCCCTTACCTCCTCCCTCTGTAACGGTTCAGAGATAGAGCCCTTACCTCCTCCCTCTGTAACGGTTCAGAGATAGAGCCCTTACCTCCTCCCTCTGTAACGGTTCAGAGATAGAGCCCTTACCTCCTCCCTCTGTAACGGTTCAGAGATAGAGCCCTTACCTCCTCCCTCTGTAATGGTTCAGAGATAGAGCCCTTACCTCCTTCTCCCTCTGTAACGGTTCAGAGATAGAGCCCTTACCTCCTCCCTCTGTAACGGTTCAGAGATAGAGCCCTTACCTCCTCCCTCTGTAACGGTTCAGAGATAGAGCCCTTACCTCCTCCCTCTGTAACGGTTCAGAGATAGAGCCCTTACCTCATCCTCCCTCTGTAACGGTTCAGAGATAGAGCCCTTACCTCCTCCTCCCTCTGTAACGGTTCAGAGATAGAGCCCTTACCTCCTCCTCCCTCTGTAACGGTTCAGAGATAGAGCCCTTACCTCCTCCTCCCTCTGTAACGGTTCAGAGATAGAGCCCTTACCTCCTCCTCCCTCTGTAACGGTTCAGAGATAGAGCCCTTACCTCCTCCCTCTGTAACGGTTCAGAGATAGAGCCCTTACCTCCTCCCTCTGTAACGGTTCAGAGATAGAGCCCTTACCTCCTCCCTCTGTAACGGTTCAGAGATAGAGCCCTTACCTCCTCCTCCCTCTGTAACGGTTCAGAGATAGAGCCCTTACCTCCTCCCTCTGTAACGGTTCAGAGATAGAGCCCTTACCTCCTCCCTCTCTGTAACGGTTCAGAGATAGAGCCCTTACCTCCTCCCTCTGTAATGGTTCAGAGATAGAGCCCTTACCTCCTCCCTCTGTAACGGTTCAGAGATAGAGCCCTTACCTCCTCCTCCCTCTGTAACGGTTCAGAGATAGAGCCCTTACCTCCTCCCTCTGTAATGGTTCAGAGATAGAGCCCTTACCTCCTCCCTCTGTAATGGTTCAGAGATAGAGCCCTTACCTCCTCCCTCTCTGTAACGGTTCAGAGATAGAGCCCTTACCTCCTCCTCCGTCTGTAACGGTTCAGAGATAGAGCCCTTACCTCCTCCCTCTGTAACGGTTCAGAGATAGAGCCCTTACCTCCTCCTCCCTCTGTAACGGTTCAGAGATAGAGCCCTTACCTCCTCCTCCCTCTGTAACGGTTCAGAGATAGAGCCCTTACCTCCTCCCTCTGTAACGGTTCAGAGATAGAGCCCTTACCTCCTCCTCCCTCTGTAACGGTTCAGAGATAGAGCCCTTACCTCCTCCCTCTCTGTAACGGTTCAGAGATAGAGCCCTTACCTCCTCCTCCCTCTGTAACGGTTCAGAGATAGAGCCCTTACCTCCTCCCTCTGTAACGGTTCAGAGATAGAGCCCTTACCTCCTCCCTCTGTAACGGTTCAGAGATAGAGCCCTTACCTCCTCCCTCTGTAACGGTTCAGAGATAGAGCCCTTACCTCCTCCCTCTGTAACGGTTCAGAGATAGAGCCCTTACCTCCTCCTCCCTCTTTAACGGTTCAGAGATAGAGCCCTTACCTCCTTCCTCTCTGTAACGGTTCAGAGATAGAGCCCTTACCTCCTCCCTCTGTAACGGTTCAGAGATAGAGCCCTTACCTCCTCCCTCTGTAACGGTTCAGAGATAGAGCCCTTACCTCCTCCCTCTGTAACGGTTCAGAGATAGAGCCCTTACCTCCTCCCTCTGTAACGGTTCAGAGATAGAGCCCTTACCTCCTCCCTCTGTAATGGTTCAGAGATAGAGCCCTTACCTCCTTCTCCCTCTGTAACGGTTCAGAGATAGAGCCCTTACCTCCTCCCTCTGTAACGGTTCAGAGATAGAGCCCTTACCTCCTCCCTCTGTAACGGTTCAGAGATAGAGCCCTTACCTCCTCCCTCTGTAACGGTTCAGAGATAGAGCCCTTACCTCCTCCTCCCTCTGTAACGGTTCAGAGATAGAGCCCTTACCTCCTCCCTCTCTGTAACGGTTCAGAGATAGAGCCCTTACCTCCTCCTCCCTCTGTAACGGTTCAGAGATAGAGCCCTTACCTCCTCCTCCCTCTGTAACGGTTCAGAGATAGAGCCCTTACCTCCTCCTCCCTCTGTAACGGTTCAGAGATAGAGCCCTTACCTCCTCCCTCTGTAACGGTTCAGAGATAGAGCCCTTACCTCCTCCCTCTGTAACGGTTCAGAGATAGAGCCCTTACCTCCTCCCTCTGTAACGGTTCAGAGATAGAGCCCTTACCTCCTCCCTCTGTAACGGTTCAGAGATAGAGCCCTTACCTCCTCCTCCCTCTGTAACGGTTCAGAGATAGAGCCCTTACCTCCTCCCTCTGTAACGGTTCAGAGATAGAGCCCTTACCTCCTCCCTCTCTGTAACGGTTCAGAGATAGAGCCCTTACCTCCTCCCTCTGTAATGGTTCAGAGATAGAGCCCTTACCTCCTCCCTCTGTAACGGTTCAGAGATAGAGCCCTTACCTCCTCCTCCCTCTGTAACGGTTCAGAGATAGAGCCCTTACCTCCTCCCTGTGTAATGGTTCAGAGATAGAGCCCTTACCTCCTCCCTCTGTAATGGTTCAGAGATAGAGCCCTTACCTCCTCCCTCTCTGTAACGGTTCAGAGATAGAGCCCTTACCTCCTCCTCCGTCTGTAACGGTTCAGAGATAGAGCCCTTACCTCCTCCCTCTGTAACGGTTCAGAGATAGAGCCCTTACCTCCTCCTCCCTCTGTAACGGTTCAGAGATAGAGCCCTTACCTCCTCCTCCCTCTGTAACGGTTCAGAGATAGAGCCCTTACCTCCTCCCTCTGTAACGGTTCAGAGATAGAGCCCTTACCTCCTCCCTCTCTGTAACGGTTCAGAGATAGAGCCCTTACCTCCTCCTCCCTCTGTAACGGTTCAGAGATAGAGCCCTTACCTCCTCCCTCTGTAACGGTTCAGAGATAGAGCCCTTACCTCCTCCCTCTGTAACGGTTCAGAGATAGAGCCCTTACCTCCTCCCTCTGTAACGGTTCAGAGATAGAGCCCTTACCTCCTCCCTCTGTAACGGTTCAGAGATAGAGCCCTTACCTCCTCCTCCCTCTGTAACGGTTCAGAGATAGAGCCCTTACCTCCTCCCTCTCTGTAACGGTTCAGAGATAGAGCCCTTACCTCCTCCCTCTGTAACGGTTCAGAGATAGAGCCCTTACCTCCTCCCTCTGTAACGGTTCAGAGATAGAGCCCTTACCTCCTCCCTCTGTAATGGTTCAGAGATAGAGCCCTTACCTCCTTCTCCCTCTGTAACGGTTCAGAGATAGAGCCCTTACCTCCTCCTCCCTCTGTAATGGTTCAGAGATAGAGCCCTTACCTCCTCCTCCCTCTGTAACGGTTCAGAGATAGAGCCCTTACCTCCTCCCTCTGTAACGGTTCAGAGATAGAGCCCTTACCTCCTCCCTCTGTAACGGTTCAGAGATAGAGCCCTTACCTCCTCCCTCTGTAACGGTTCAGAGATAGAGCCCTTACCTCCTCCTCCCTCTTTAACGGTTCAGAGATAGAGCCCTTACCTCCTTCCTCTCTGTAACGGTTCAGAGATAGAGCCCTTACCTCCTCCCTCTGTAACGGTTCAGAGATAGAGCCCTTACCTCCTCCCTCTGTAACGGTTCAGAGATAGAGCCCTTACCTCCTCCCTCTGTAACGGTTCAGAGATAGAGCCCTTACCTCCTCCCTCTGTAACGGTTCAGAGATAGAGCCCTTACCTCCTCCCTCTGTAACGGTTCAGAGATAGAGCCCTTACCTCCTCCCTCTGTAACGGTTCAGAGATAGAGCCCTTACCTCCTCCTCCGTCTGTAACGGTTCAGAGATAGAGCCCTTACCTCCTCCCTCTGTAACGGTTCAGAGATAGAGCCCTTACCTCCTCCTCCCTCTGTAACGGTTCAGAGATAGAGCCCTTACCTCCTCCTCCCTCTGTAACGGTTCAGAGATAGAGCCCTTACCTCCTCCCTCTGTAACGGTTCAGAGATAGAGCCCTTACCTCCTCCCTCTCTGTAACGGTTCAGAGATAGAGCCCTTACCTCCTCCCTCTGTAACGGTTCAGAGATAGAGCCCTTACCTCCTCCCTCTGTAACGGTTCAGAGATAGAGCCCTTACCTCCTCCTCCCTCTGTAACGGTTCAGAGATAGAGCCCTTACCTCCTCCCTCTGTAACGGTTCAGAGATAGAGCCCTTACCTCCTTCTCCCTCTGTAACGGTTCAGAGATAGAGCCCTTACCTCCTCCCTCTGTAACGGTTCAGAGATAGAGCCCTTACCTCCTCCCTCTGTAACGGTTCAGAGATAGAGCCCTTACCTCCTCCCCCTCTGTAACGGTTCAGAGATAGAGCCCTTACCTCATCCTCCCTCTGTAACGGTTCAGAGATAGAGCCCTTACCTCCTCCCTCTCTGTAACGGTTCAGAGATAGAGCCCTTACCTCCTCCTCCCTCTGTAACGGTTCAGAGATAGAGCCCTTACCTCCTCCTCCCTCTGTAACGGTTCAGAGATAGAGCCCTTACCTCCTCCTCCCTCTGTAACGGTTCAGAGATAGAGCCCTTACCTCCTCCCTCTGTAACGGTTCAGAGATAGAGCCCTTACCTCCTCCCTCTGTAACGGTTCAGAGATAGAGCCCTTACCTCCTCCCTCTGTAACGGTTCAGAGATAGAGCCCTTACCTCCTCCCTCTGTAACGGTTCAGAGATAGAGCCCTTACCTCCTCCTCCCTCTGTAACGGTTCAGAGATAGAGCCCTTACCTCCTCCCTCTGTAACGGTTCAGAGATAGAGCCCTTACCTCCTCCTCTCTCTGTAACGGTTCAGAGATAGAGCCCTTACCTCCTCCCTCTGTAATGGTTCAGAGATAGAGCCCTTACCTCCTCCCTCTGTAACGGTTCAGAGATAGAGCCCTTACCTCCTCCTCCCTCTGTAACGGTTCAGAGATAGAGCCCTTACCTCCTCCCTCTGTAATGGTTCAGAGATAGAGCCCTTACCTCCTCCCTCTGTAATGGTTCAGAGATAGAGCCCTTACCTCCTCCCTCTCTGTAACGGTTCAGAGATAGAGCCCTTACCTCCTCCTCCGTCTGTAACGGTTCAGAGATAGAGCCCTTACCTCCTCCCTCTGTAACGGTTCAGAGATAGAGCCCTTACCTCCTCCTCCCTCTGTAACGGTTCAGAGATAGAGCCCTTACCTCCTCCTCCCTCTGTAACGGTTCAGAGATAGAGCCCTTACCTCCTCCCTCTGTAACGGTTCAGAGATAGAGCCCTTACCTCCTCCTCCCTCTGTAACGGTTCAGAGATAGAGCCCTTACCTCCTCCTCTCTCTGTAACGGTTCAGAGATAGAGCCCTTACCTCCTCCTCCCTCTGTAACGGTTCAGAGATAGAGCCCTTACCTCCTCCCTCTGTAACGGTTCAGAGATAGAGCCCTTACCTCCTCCCTCTGTAACGGTTCAGAGATAGAGCCCTTACCTCCTCCCTCTGTAACGGTTCAGAGATAGAGCCCTTACCTCCTCCCTCTGTAACGGTTCAGAGATAGAGCCCTTACCTCCTCCTCCCTCTTTAACGGTTCAGAGATAGAGCCCTTACCTCCTTCCTCTCTGTAACGGTTCAGAGATAGAGCCCTTACCTCCTCCCTCTGTAACGGTTCAGAGATAGAGCCCTTACCTCCTCCCTCTGTAACGGTTCAGAGATAGAGCCCTTACCTCCTCCCTCTGTAACGGTTCAGAGATAGAGCCCTTACCTCCTCCCTCTGTAACGGTTCAGAGATAGAGCCCTTACCTCCTCCCTCTGTAATGGTTCAGAGATAGAGCCCTTACCTCCTTCTCCCTCTGTAACGGTTCAGAGATAGAGCCCTTACCTCCTCCTCCGTCTGTAACGGTTCAGAGATAGAGCCCTTACCTCCTCCCTCTGTAACGGTTCAGAGATAGAGCCCTTACCTCCTCCTCCCTCTGTAACGGTTCAGAGATAGAGCCCTTACCTCCTCCTCCGTCTGTAACGGTTCAGAGATAGAGCCCTTACCTCCTCCCTCTGTAACGGTTCAGAGATAGAGCCCTTACCTCCTCCTCCCTCTGTAACGGTTCAGAGATAGAGCCCTTACCTCCTCCTCCCTCTGTAACGGTTCAGAGATAGAGCCCTTACCTCCTCCCTCTGTAACGGTTCAGAGATAGAGCCCTTACCTCCTCCCTCTGTAACGGTTCAGAGATAGAGCCCTTACCTCCTCCCTCTGTAACGGTTCAGAGATAGAGCCCTTACCTCCTCCCTCTGTAACGGTTCAGAGATAGAGCCCTTACCTCCTCCCTCTGTAACGGTTCAGAGATAGAGCCCTTACCTCCTCCTCTCTGTAATGGTTCAGAGATAGAGCCCTTACCTCCTTCTCCCTCTGTAACGGTTCAGAGATAGAGCCCTTACCTCCTCCCTCTGTAACGGTTCAGAGATAGAGCCCTTACCTCCTCCCTCTGTAACGGTTCAGAGATAGAGCCCTTACCTCCTCCCTCTGTAACGGTTCAGAGATAGAGCCCTTACCTCATCCTCCCTCTGTAACGGTTCAGAGATAGAGCCCTTACCTCCTCCCTCTCTGTAACGGTTCAGAGATAGAGCCCTTACCTCCTCCTCCCTCTGTAACGGTTCAGAGATAGAGCCCTTACCTCCTCCTCCCTCTGTAACGGTTCAGAGATAGAGCCCTTACCTCCTCCTCCCTCTGTAACGGTTCAGAGATAGAGCCCTTACCTCCTCCCTCTGTAACGGTTCAGAGATAGAGCCCTTACCTCCTCCCTCTGTAACGGTTCAGAGATAGAGCCCTTACCTCCTCTCCCTCTGTAACGGTTCAGAGATAGAGCCCTTACCTCCTCCCTCTGTAACGGTTCAGAGATAGAGCCCTTACCTCCTCCTCCCTCTGTAACGGTTCAGAGATAGAGCCCTTACCTCCTCCCTCTGTAACGGTTCAGAGATAGAGCCCTTACCTCCTCCCTCTCTGTAACGGTTCAGAGATAGAGCCCTTACCTCCTCCCTCTGTAATGGTTCAGAGATAGAGCCCTTACCTCCTCCCTCTGTAACGGTTCAGAGATAGAGCCCTTACCTCCTCCTCCCTCTGTAACGGTTCAGAGATAGAGCCCTTACCTCCTCCCTGTGTAATGGTTCAGAGATAGAGCCCTTACCTCCTCCCTCTGTAATGGTTCAGAGATAGAGCCCTTACCTCCTCCCTCTCTGTAACGGTTCAGAGATAGAGCCCTTACCTCCTCCTCCGTCTGTAACGGTTCAGAGATAGAGCCCTTACCTCCTCCCTCTGTAACGGTTCAGAGATAGAGCCCTTACCTCCTCCTCCCTCTGTAACGGTTCAGAGATAGAGCCCTTACCTCCTCCTCCCTCTGTAACGGTTCAGAGATAGAGCCCTTACCTCCTCCCTCTGTAACGGTTCAGAGATAGAGCCCTTACCTCCTCCTCCCTCTGTAACGGTTCAGAGATAGAGCCCTTACCTCCTCCCTCTCTGTAACGGTTCAGAGATAGAGCCCTTACCTCCTCCTCCCTCTGTAACGGTTCAGAGATAGAGCCCTTACCTCCTCCCTCTGTAACGGTTCAGAGATAGAGCCCTTACCTCCTCCCTCTGTAACGGTTCAGAGATAGAGCCCTTACCTCCTCCCTCTGTAACGGTTCAGAGATAGAGCCCTTACCTCCTCCCTCTGTAACGGTTCAGAGATAGAGCCCTTACCTCCTCCTCCCTCTTTAACGGTTCAGAGATAGAGCCCTTACCTCCTTCCTCTCTGTAACGGTTCAGAGATAGAGCCCTTACCTCCTCCCTCTGTAACGGTTCAGAGATAGAGCCCTTACCTCCTCCCTCTGTAACGGTTCAGAGATAGAGCCCTTACCTCCTCCCTCTGTAACGGTTCAGAGATAGAGCCCTTACCTCCTCCCTCTGTAACGGTTCAGAGATAGAGCCCTTACCTCCTCCCTCTGTAATGGTTCAGAGATAGAGCCCTTACCTCCTTCTCCCTCTGTAACGGTTCAGAGATAGAGCCCTTACCTCCTCCCTCTGTAACGGTTCAGAGATAGAGCCCTTACCTCCTCCCTCTCTGTAACGGTTCAGAGATAGAGCCCTTACCTCCTCCTCCCTCTGTAACGGTTCAGAGATAGAGCCCTTACCTCCTCCCTCTGTAACGGTTCAGAGATAGAGCCCTTACCTCCTCCCTCTGTAACGGTTCAGAGATAGAGCCCTTACCTCCTCCCTCTGTAACGGTTCAGAGATAGAGCCCTTACCTCCTCCCTCTGTAACGGTTCAGAGATAGAGCCCTTACCTCCTCCTCCCTCTGTAACGGTTCAGAGATAGAGCCCTTACCTCCTTCCTCTCTGTAACGGTTCAGAGATAGAGCCCTTACCTCCTCCCTCTGTAACGGTTCAGAGATAGAGCCCTTACCTCCTCCCTCTGTAACGGTTCAGAGATAGAGCCCTTACCTCCTCCCTCTGTAACGGTTCAGAGATAGAGCCCTTACCTCCTCCCTCTGTAACGGTTCAGAGATAGAGCCCTTACCTCCTCCCTCTGTAACGGTTCAGAGATAGAGCCCTTACCTCCTCCTCCGTCTGTAACGGTTCAGAGATAGAGCCCTTACCTCCTCCCTCTGTAACGGTTCAGAGATAGAGCCCTTACCTCCTCCTCCCTCTGTAACGGTTCAGAGATAGAGCCCTTACCTCCTCCTCCCTCTGTAACGGTTCAGAGATAGAGCCCTTACCTCCTCCCTCTGTAACGGTTCAGAGATAGAGCCCTTACCTCCTCCCTCTGTAACGGTTCAGAGATAGAGCCCTTACCTCCTCCCTCTGTAACGGTTCAGAGATAGAGCCCTTACCTCCTCCCTCTGTAACGGTTCAGAGATAGAGCCCTTACCTCCTCCCTCTATAACGGTTCAGAGATAGAGCCCTTACCTCCTCCCTCTGTAACGGTTCAGAGATAGAGCCCTTACCTCATCCTCCCTCTGTAACGGTTCAGAGATAGAGCCCTTACCTCCTCCCTCTCTGTAACGGTTCAGAGATAGAGCCCTTACCTCCTCCTCCCTCTGTAACGGTTCAGAGATAGAGCCCTTACCTCCTCCTCCCTCTGTAACGGTTCAGAGATAGAGCCCTTACCTCCTCCTCCCTCTGTAACGGTTCAGAGATAGAGCCCTTACCTCCTCCCTCTGTAACGGTTCAGAGATAGAGCCCTTACCTCCTCCCTCTGTAACGGTTCAGAGATAGAGCCCTTACCTCCTCCCTCTGTAACGGTTCAGAGATAGAGCCCTTACCTCCTCCCTCTGTAACGGTTCAGAGATAGAGCCCTTACCTCCTCCTCCCTCTGTAACGGTTCAGAGATAGAGCCCTTACCTCCTCCCTCTGTAACGGTTCAGAGATAGAGCCCTTACCTCCTCCCTCTCTGTAACGGTTCAGAGATAGAGCCCTTACCTCCTCCCTCTGTAATGGTTCAGAGATAGAGCCCTTACCTCCTCCCTCTGTAACGGTTCAGAGATAGAGCCCTTACCTCCTCCTCCCTCTGTAACGGTTCAGAGATAGAGCCCTTACCTCCTCCCTGTGTAATGGTTCAGAGATAGAGCCCTTACCTCCTCCCTCTGTAATGGTTCAGAGATAGAGCCCTTACCTCCTCCCTCTCTGTAACGGTTCAGAGATAGAGCCCTTACCTCCTCCTCCGTCTGTAACGGTTCAGAGATAGAGCCCTTACCTCCTCCCTCTGTAACGGTTCAGAGATAGAGCCCTTACCTCCTCCTCCCTCTGTAACGGTTCAGAGATAGAGCCCTTACCTCCTCCTCCCTCTGTAACGGTTCAGAGATAGAGCCCTTACCTCCTCCCTCTGTAACGGTTCAGAGATAGAGCCCTTACCTCCTCCTCCCTCTGTAACGGTTCAGAGATAGAGCCCTTACCTCCTCCCTCTCTGTAACGGTTCAGAGATAGAGCCCTTACCTCCTCCTCCCTCTGTAACGGTTCAGAGATAGAGCCCTTACCTCCTCCCTCTGTAACGGTTCAGAGATAGAGCCCTTACCTCCTCCCTCTGTAACGGTTCAGAGATAGAGCCCTTACCTCCTCCCTCTGTAACGGTTCAGAGATAGAGCCCTTACCTCCTCCCTCTGTAACGGTTCAGAGATAGAGCCCTTACCTCCTCCTCCCTCTTTAACGGTTCAGAGATAGAGCCCTTACCTCCTTCCTCTCTGTAACGGTTCAGAGATAGAGCCCTTACCTCCTCCCTCTGTAACGGTTCAGAGATAGAGCCCTTACCTCCTCCCTCTGTAACGGTTCAGAGATAGAGCCCTTACCTCCTCCCTCTGTAACGGTTCAGAGATAGAGCCCTTACCTCCTCCCTCTGTAACGGTTCAGAGATAGAGCCCTTACCTCCTCCCTCTGTAATGGTTCAGAGATAGAGCCCTTACCTCCTTCTCCCTCTGTAACGGTTCAGAGATAGAGCCCTTACCTCCTCCCTCTGTAACGGTTCAGAGATAGAGCCCTTACCTCCTCCCTCTCTGTAACGGTTCAGAGATAGAGCCCTTACCTCCTCCTCCCTCTGTAATGGTTCAGAGATAGAGCCCTTACCTCCTCCTCCCTCTGTAACGGTTCAGAGATAGAGCCCTTACCTCCTCCCTCTGTAACGGTTCAGAGATAGAGCCCTTACCTCCTCCCTCTGTAACGGTTCAGAGATAGAGCCCTTACCTCCTCCCTCTGTAACGGTTCAGAGATAGAGCCCTTACCTCCTCCTCCCTCTTTAACGGTTCAGAGATAGAGCCCTTACCTCCTTCCTCTCTGTAACGGTTCAGAGATAGAGCCCTTACCTCCTCCCTCTGTAACGGTTCAGAGATAGAGCCCTTACCTCCTCCCTCTGTAACGGTTCAGAGATAGAGCCCTTACCTCCTCCCTCTGTAACGGTTCAGAGATAGAGCCCTTACCTCCTCCCTCTGTAAGGGTTCAGAGATAGAGCCCTTACCTCCTCCCTCTGTAATGGTTCAGAGATAGAGCCCTTACCTCCTTCTCCCTCTGTAACGGTTCAGAGATAGAGCCCTTACCTCCTCCCTCTGTAACGGTTCAGAGATAGAGCCCTTACCTCCTCCCTCTGTAACGGTTCAGAGATAGAGCCCTTACCTCCTCCCTCTGTAACGGTTCAGAGATAGAGCCCTTACCTCCTCCCTCTGTAACGGTTCAGAGATAGAGCCCTTACCTCCTCCTCCCTCTGTAACGGTTCAGAGATAGAGCCCTTACCTCCTTCCTCTCTGTAACGGTTCAGAGATAGAGCCCTTACCTCCTCCCTCTGTAACGGTTCAGAGATAGAGCCCTTACCTCCTCCCTCTGTAACGGTTCAGAGATAGAGCCCTTACCTCCTCCCTCTGTAACGGTTCAGAGATAGAGCCCTTACCTCCTCCCTCTGTAATGGTTCAGAGATAGAGCCCTTACCTCCTTCTCCCTCTGTAACGGTTCAGAGATAGAGCCCTTACCTCCTCCCTCTGTAACGGTTCAGAGATAGAGCCCTTACCTCCTCCCTCTGTAACGGTTCAGAGATAGAGCCCTTACCTCCTCCCTCTGTAATGGTTCAGAGATAGAGCCCTTACCTCCTCCTCCCTCTGTAACGGTTCAGAGATAGAGCCCTTACCTCCTCCTCCCTCTGTAACGGTTCAGAGATAGAGCCCTTACCTCCTCCTCCCTCTGTAACGGTTCAGAGATAGAGCCCTTACCTCCTCCCTCTGTAACGGTTCAGAGATAGAGCCCTTACCTCCTCCTCCCTCTGTAACGGTTCAGAGATAGAGCCCTTACCTCCTCCCTCTGTAACGGTTCAGAGATAGAGCCCTTACCTCCTCCCTCTGTAACGGTTCAGAGATAGAGCCCTTACCTCCTCCTCCCTCTGTAACGGTTCAGAGATAGAGCCCTTACCTCCTCCCTCTGTAACGGTTCAGAGATAGAGCCCTTACCTCCTCCCTCTGTAACGGTTCAGAGATAGAGCCCTTACCTCCTCCTCCCTCTGTAACGGTTCAGAGATAGAGCCCTTACCTCCTCCCTCTGTAACGGTTCAGAGATAGAGCCCTTACCTCCTCCCTCTCTGTAACGGTTCAGAGATAGAGCCCTTACCTCCTCCTCCCTCTGTAACGGTTCAGAGATAGAGCCCTTACCTCCTCCCTCTGTAACGGTTCAGAGATAGAGCCCTTACCTCCTCCCTCTCTGTAACGGTTCAGAGATAGAGCCCTTACCTCCTCCCTCTGTAACAGTTCAGAGATAGAGCCCTTACCTCCTCCCTCTCTGTAACGGTTCAGAGATAGAGCCCTTACCTCCTCCTCCCTCTGTAATGGTTCAGAGATAGAGCCCTTACCTCCTCCCTCTGTAACGGTTCAGAGATAGAGCCCTTACCTCCTCCCTCTGTAACGGTTCAGAGATAGAGCCCTTACCGCCTCCTCCCTCTGTAACGGTTCAGAGATAGAGCCCTTACCTCCTCCCTCTGTAATGGTTCAGAGATAGAGCCCTTACCTCCTCCTCCCTCTGTAACGGTTCAGAGATAGAGCCCTTACCTCCTCCCTCTGTAATGGTTCAGAGATAGAGCCCTTACCTCCTCCCTCTGTAACGGTTCAGAGATAGAGCCCTTACCTCCTCCTCCTTCTGTAACGGTTCAGAGATAGAGCCCTTACCTCCTCCCTCTGTAACGGTTCAGAGATAGAGCCCTTACCTCCTCCTCCCTCTGTAACGGTTCAGAGATAGAGCACTTACCTCCTCCCTCTGTAACGGTTCAGAGATAGAGCCCTTACCTCCTCCTCCCTCTGTAACGGTTCAGAGATAGAGCCCTTACCTCCTCCTCCCTCTGTAACGGTTCAGAGATAGAGCCCTTACCTCCTCCCTCTGTAACGGTTCAGAGATAGAGCCCTTACCTCCTCCCTCTGTAACGGTTCAGAGATAGAGCCCTTACCTCCTCCTCCCTCTGTAACGGTTCAGAGATAGAGCCCTTACCTCCTCCCTCTGTAACGGTTCAGAGATAGAGCCCTTACCTCCTCCCTCTGTAACGGTTCAGAGATAGAGCCCTTACCTCCTCCCTCTGTAACGGTTCAGAGATAGAGCCCTTACCTCCTCCTCCCTCTATAACGGTTCAGAGATAGAGCCCTTACCTCCTCCCTCTGTAACGGTTCAGAGATAGAGCCCTTACCTCCTCCTCCCTCTGTAATGGTTCAGAGATAGAGCCCTTACCTCCTCCTCCCTCTGTAACGGTTCAGAGATAGAGCCCTTACCTCCTCCCTCTGTAACGGTTCAGCGATAGAGCCCTTACCTCCTCCCTCTCTGTAACGGTTCAGAGATAGAGCCCTTACCTCCTCCCTCTGTAATGGTTCAGAGCCCTTACCTCCTCCCTCTCTGTAACGGTTCAGAGATAGAGCCCTTACCTCCTCCTCCCTCTGTAACGGTTCAGAGATAGAGCCCTTACCTCCTCCCTCTGTAACGGTTCAGAGATAGAGCCCTTACCTCCTCCCTCTGTAACGGTTCAGAGATAGAGCCCTTACCTCCTCCTCCCTCTGTAACGGTTCAGAGATAGAGCCCTTACCTCCTCCCTCTCTGTAACGGTTCAGAGATAGAGCCCTTACCTCCTCCTCCCTCTGTAACGGTTCAGCGATAGCGCCCTTACCTCCTCCCTCTGTAACGGTTCAGAGATAGAGCCCTTACCTCCTCCCTCTGTAACAGTTCAGAGATAGAGCCCTTACCTCCTCCCTCTGTAACGGTTCAGAGATAGAGCCCTTACCTCCTCCCTCTGTAACGGTTCAGAGATAGAGCCCTTACCTCCTCCCTCTGTAACGGTTCAGAGATAGAGCCCTTACCTCCTCCCTCTGTAACGGTTCAGAGATAGAGCCCTTACCTCCTCCTCCCTCTGTAACGGTTCAGAGATAGAGCCCTTACCTCCTCCTCCCTCTGTAACGGTTCAGAGATAGAGCCCTTACCTCCTCCCTCTGTAACGGTTCAGAGATAGAGCCCTTACCTCCTCCTCCCTCTGTAACGGTTCAGAGATAGAGCCCTTACCTCCTCCCTCTGTAACGGTTCAGAGATAGAGCCCTTACCTCCTCCTCCCTCTGTAACAGTTCAGAGATAGAGCCCTTACCTCCTCCTTCCTCTGTAACGGTTCAGAGATAGAGCCCTTACCTCCTCCTCCCTCTGTAACGGTTCAGAGATAGAGCCCTTACCTCCTCCCTCTGTAACAGTTCAGAGATAGAGCCCTTACCTCCTCCCTCTGTAACGGTTCAGAGATAGAGCCCTTACCTCCTCCTCCCTCTGTAACGGTTCAGAGATAGAGCCCTTACCTCCTCCCTCTGTAACGGTTCAGAGATAGAGCCCTTACCTCCTCCCTCTCTGTAACGGTTCAGAGATAGAGCCCTTACCTCCTCCTCCCTCTGTAACGGTTCAGAGATAGAGCCCTTACCTCCTCCTCCCTCTGTAACGGTTCAGAGATAGAGCCCTTACCTCCTCCCTCTGTAACGGTTCAGAGATAGAGCCCTTACCTCCTCCCTCTGTAACGGTTCAGAGATAGAGCCCTTACCTCCTCCCTCTGTAACAGTTCAGAGATAAAGCCCTTACCTCCTCCTCCCTCTGTAACGGTTCAGAGATAGAGCCCTTACCTCCTCCCCCCTCTGTAATGGTTCAGAGATAGAGCCCTTACCTCCTCCCTCTGTAACAGTTCAGAGATAGAGCCCTTACCTCCTCCTCCCTCTGTAACGGTTCAGAGATAGAGCCCTTACCTCCTCCCTCTGTAACAGTTCAGAGATAGAGCCCTTACCTCCTCCTCCCTCTGTAACGGTTCAGAGATAGAGCCCTTACCTCCTCCCTCTCTGTAACGGTTCAGAGATAGAGCCCTTACCTCCTCCCTCTGTAACGGTTCAGAGATAGAGCCCTTACCTCCTCCTCCCTCTGTAACAGTTCAGAGATAGAGCCCTTACCTCCTCCCTCTGTAACGGTTCAGAGATAGAGCCCTTACCTCCTCCCTCTGTAACGGTTCAGAGATAGAGCCCTTACCTCCTCCCTCTGTAACAGTTCAGAGATAGAGCCCTTACCTCCTCCCTCTGTAACGGTTCAGAGATAGAGCCCTTACCTCCTCCCTCTGTAACGGTTCAGAGATAGAGCCCTTACCTCCTCCCTCTGTAACGGTTCAGAGATAGAGCCCTTACCTCCTCCCTCTGTAACAGTTCAGAGATAAAGCCCTTACCTCCTCCTCCCTCTGTAACGGTTCAGAGATAGAGCCCTTACCTCCTCCCCCCTCTGTAATGGTTCAGAGATAGAGCCCTTACCTCCTCCCTCTGTAACAGTTCAGAGATAGAGCCCTTACCTCCTCCTCCCTCTGTAACGGTTCAGAGATAGAGCCCTTACCTCCTCCTCCCTCTGTAACGGTTCAGAGAAAGAGCCCTTACCTCCTCCCTCTGTAACGGTTCAGAGATAGAGCCCTTACCTCCTCCCTCTGTAACGGTTCAGAGATAGAGCCCTTACCTCCTCCCTCTGTAACGGTTCAGAGATAGAGCCCTTACCTCCTCCCTCTGTAATGGTTCAGAGATAGAGCCCTTACCTCCTTCTCCCTCTGTAACGGTTCAGAGATAGAGCCCTTACCTCCTCCTCCCTCTGTAACGGTTCAGAGATAGAGCCCTTACCTCCTCCTCCCTCTGTAACGGTTCAGAGATAGAGCCCTTACCTCCTCCCTCTGTAACGGTTCAGAGATAGAGCCCTTACCTCCTCCCTCTGTAACAGTTCAGAGATAGAGCCCTTACCTCCTCCTTCCTCTGTAACGGTTCAGAGATAGAGCCCTTACCTCCTCCTCCCTCTGTAACGGTTCAGAGATAGAGCCCTTACCTCCTCCCTCTGTAACAGTTCAGAGATAGAGCCCTTACCTCCTCCCTCTGTAACGGTTCAGAGATAGAGCCCTTACCTCCTCCTCCCTCTGTAACGGTTCAGAGATAGAGCCCTTACCTCCTCCCTCTGTAACGGTTCAGAGATAGAGCCCTTACCTCCTCCCTCTCTGTAACGGTTCAGAGATAGAGCCCTTACCTCCTCCTCCCTCTGTAACGGTTCAGAGATAGAGCCCTTACCTCCTCCTCCCTCTGTAACGGTTCAGAGATAGAGCCCTTACCTCCTCCCTCTGTAACGGTTCAGAGATAGAGCCCTTACCTCCTCCCTCTGTAACGGTTCAGAGATAGAGCCCTTACCTCCTCCCTCTGTAACAGTTCAGAGATAAAGCCCTTACCTCCTCCTCCCTCTGTAACGGTTCAGAGATAGAGCCCTTACCTCCTCCCCCCTCTGTAATGGTTCAGAGATAGAGCCCTTACCTCCTCCCTCTGTAACAGTTCAGAGATAGAGCCCTTACCTCCTCCTCCCTCTGTAACGGTTCAGAGATAGAGCCCTTACCTCCTCCCTCTGTAACAGTTCAGAGATAGAGCCCTTACCTCCTCCTCCCTCTGTAACGGTTCAGAGATAGAGCCCTTACCTCCTCCCTCTCTGTAACGGTTCAGAGATAGAGCCCTTACCTCCTCCCTCTGTAACGGTTCAGAGATAGAGCCCTTACCTCCTCCTCCCTCTGTAACAGTTCAGAGATAGAGCCCTTACCTCCTCCCTCTGTAACGGTTCAGAGATAGAGCCCTTACCTCCTCCCTCTGTAACGGTTCAGAGATAGAGCCCTTACCTCCTCCCTCTGTAACAGTTCAGAGATAGAGCCCTTACCTCCTCCCTCTGTAACGGTTCAGAGATAGAGCCCTTACCTCCTCCCTCTGTAACGGTTCAGAGATAGAGCCCTTACCTCCTCCCTCTGTAACGGTTCAGAGATAGAGCCCTTACCTCCTCCCTCTGTAACAGTTCAGAGATAAAGCCCTTACCTCCTCCTCCCTCTGTAACGGTTCAGAGATAGAGCCCTTACCTCCTCCCCCCTCTGTAATGGTTCAGAGATAGAGCCCTTACCTCCTCCCTCTGTAACAGTTCAGAGATAGAGCCCTTACCTCCTCCTCCCTCTGTAACGGTTCAGAGATAGAGCCCTTACCTCCTCCTCCCTCTGTAACGGTTCAGAGATAGAGCCCTTACCTCCTCCCTCTGTAACAGTTCAGAGATAGAGCCCTTACCTCCTCCTCCCTCTGTAACGGTTCAGAGATAGAGCCCTTACCTCCTCCCTCTCTGTAACGGTTCAGAGATAGAGCCCTTACCTCCTCCCTCTGTAACGGTTCAGAGATAGAGCCCTTACCTCCTCCTCCCTCTGTAACAGTTCAGAGATAGAGCCCTTACCTCCTCCCTCTGTAACGGTTCAGAGATAGAGCCCTTACCTCCTCCCTCTGTAACGGTTCAGAGATAGAGCCCTTACCTCCTCCCTCTGTAACAGTTCAGAGATAGAGCCCTTACCTCCTCCCTCTTTAACGGTTCAGAGATAGAGCCCTTACCTCCTCCCTCTGTAACGGTTCAGAGATAGAGCCCTTACCTCCTCCCTCTGTAACGGTTCAGAGATAGAGCCCTTACCTCCTCCCTCTCTGTAACGGTTCAGAGATAGAGCCCTTACCTCCTCCTCCCTCTCTGTAACGGTTCAGAGATAGAGCCCTTACCTCCTCCCTCTGTAATGGTTCAGAGATAGAGCCCTTACCTCCTCCCTCTGTAACGGTTCAGAGATAGAGCCCTTACCTCCTCCCTCTGTAACGGTTCAGAGATAGAGCCCTTACCTCCTCCTCCCTCTGTAACGGTTCAGAGATAGAGCCCTTACCTCCTCCCTCTCTGTAACGGTTCAGAGATAGAGCCCTTACCTCCTCCTCCCTCTGTAATGGTTCAGAGATAGAGCCCTTACCTCCTCCCTCTGTAACGGTTCAGAGATAGAGCCCTTACCTCCTCCCTCTGTAACGGTTCAGAGATAGAGCCCTTACCTCCTCCCTCTCTGTAACGGTTCAGAGATAGAGCCCTTACCTCCTCCCTCTGTAATGGTTCAGAGATAGAGCCCTTACCTCCTCCCTCTGTAACGGTTCAGAGATAGAGCCCTTACCTCCTCCTCCCTCTGTAACGGTTCAGAGATAGAGCTCTTACCTCCTCCCTCTGTAACGGTTCAGAGATAGAGCCCTTACCTCCTCCTCCCTCTGTAACGGTTCAGAGATAGAGCCCTTACCTCCTCCTCCCTCTGTAACGGTTCAGAGATAGAGCCCTTACCTCCTCCTCCCTCTGTAATGGTTCAGAGATAGAGCCCTTACCTCCTCCTCCCTCTGTAACGGTTCAGAGATAGAGCCCTTACCTCCTCCCTCTGTAACGGTTCAGAGATAGAGCCCTTACCTCCTCCCTCTCTGTAACGGTTCAGAGATAGAGCCCTTACCTCCTCCCTCTGTAATGGTTCAGAGATAGAGCCCTTACCTCCTCCTCCCTCTGTAACGGTTCAGAGATAGAGCCCTTACCTCCTCCCTCTGTAATGGTTCAGAGATAGAGCCCTTACCTCCTCCCTCTGTAACGGTTCAGAGATAGAGCCCTTACCTCCTCCTCCCTCTGTAACGGTTCAGAGATAGAGCCCTTACCTCCTCCCTCTGTAACGGTTCAGAGATAGAGCCCTTACCTCCTCCTCCCTCTGTAACGGTTCAGAGATAGAGCCCTTACCTCCTCCCTCTGTAACGGTTCAGAGATAGAGCCCTTACCTCCTCCTCCCTCTGTAACGGTTCAGAGATAGAGCCCTTACCTCCTCCTCCCTCTGTAACGGTTCAGAGATAGAGCCCTTACCTCCTCCCTCTGTAACGGTTCAGAGATAGAGCCCTTACCTCCTCCCTCTGTAACGGTTCAGAGATAGAGCCCTTACCTCCTCCTCCCTCTGTAACGGTTCAGAGATAGAGCCCTTACCTCCTCCCTCTGTAACGGTTCAGAGATAGAGCCCTTACCTCCTCCCTCTGTAACGGTTCAGAGATAGAGCCCTTACCTCCTCCCTCTGTAACGGTTCAGAGATAGAGCCCTTACCTCCTCCTCCCTCTGTAACGGTTCAGAGATAGAGCCCTTACCTCCTCCCTCTGTAAAGGTTCAGAGATAGAGCCCTTACCTCCTCCTCCCTCTGTAATGGTTCAGAGATAGAGCCCTTACCTCCTCCTCCCTCTGTAACGGTTCAGAGATAGAGCCCTTACCTCCTCCCTCTGTAACGGTTCAGAGATAGAGCCCTTACCTCCTCCCTCTCTGTAACGGTTCAGAGATAGAGCCCTTACCTCCTCCCTCTGTAATGGTTCAGAGATAGAGCCCTTACCTCCTCCCTCTCTGTAACGGTTCAGAGATAGAGCCCTTACCTCCTCCTCCCTCTGTAACGGTTCAGAGATAGAGCCCTTACCTCCTCCCTCTGTAACGGTTCAGAGATAGAGCCCTTACCTCCTCCCTCTGTAACGGTTCAGAGATAGAGCCCTTACCTCCTCCTCCCTCTGTAACGGTTCAGAGATAGAGCCCTTACCTCCTCCCTCTCTGTAACGGTTCAGAGATAGAGCCCTTACCTCCTCCTCCCTCTGTAACGGTTCAGAGATAGCGCCCTTACCTCCTCCCTCTGTAACGGTTCAGAGATAGAGCCCTTACCTCCTCCCTCTGTAACGGTTCAGAGATAGAGCCCTTACCTCCTCCCTCTGTAACGGTTCAGAGATAGAGCCCTTACCTCCTCCCTCTGTAACGGTTCAGAGATAGAGCCCTTACCTCCTCCCTCTGTAACGGTTCAGAGATAGAGCCCTTACCTCCTCCCTCTGTAACGGTTCAGAGATAGAGCCCTTACCGCCTCCCTCTGTAACGGTTCAGAGATAGAGCCCTTACCTCCTCCCTCTGTAACGGTTCAGAGATAGAGCCCTTACCTCCTTCTCCCTCTGTAACGGTTCAGAGATAGAGCCCTTACCTCCTCCTCCCTCTGTAACGGTTCAGAGATAGAGCCCTTACCTCCTCCTCCCTCTGTAACGGTTCAGAGATAGAGCCCTTACCTCCTCCCTCTGTAACGGTTCAGAGATAGAGCCCTTACCTCCTCCCTCTGTAACGGTTCAGAGATAGAGCCCTTACCTCCTCCTCCCTCTGTAACGGTTCAGAGATAGAGCCCTTACCTCCTCCCTCTGTAACGGTTCAGAGATAGAGCCCCTACCTCCTCCTCCCTCTGTAACGGTTCAGAGATAGAGCCCTTACCTCCTCCCTCTGTAACGGTTCAGAGATAGAGCCCTTACCTCCTCCCTCTGTAACGGTTCAGAGATAGAGCCCTTACCTCCTCCTCCCTCTGTAACGGTTCAGAGATAGAGCCCTTACCTCCTCCCTCTGTAACAGTTCAGAGATAGAGCCCTTACCTCCTCCTCCCTCTGTAACGGTTCAGAGATAGAGCCCTTACCTTCTCCTCCCTCTGTAACAGTTCAGAGATAGAGCCCTTACCTCCTCCTCCCTCTGTAACGGTTCAGAGATAGAGCCCTTACCTCCTCCCTCTCTGTAACGGTTCAGAGATAGAGCCCTTACCTCCTCCCTCTGTAACGGTTCAGAGATAGAGCCCTTACCTCCTCCCTCTGTAACAGTTCAGAGATAAAGCCCTTACCTCCTCCTCCCTCTGTAACGGTTCAGAGATAGAGCCCTTACCTCCTCCCTCTGTTACAGTTCAGAGATAGAGCCCTTACCTCCTCCTCCCTCTGTAACGGTTCAGAGATAGAGCCCTTACCTCCTCCTCCCTCTGTAACGGTTCAGAGATAGAGCCCTTACCTCCTCCCTTTGTAACAGTTCAGAGATAGAGCCCTTACCTCCTCCTCCCTCTGTAACGGTTCAGAGATAGAGCCCTTACCTCCTCCTCCCTCTGTAACAGTTCAGAGATAGAGCCCTTACCTCCTCCCTCTGTAACGGTTCAGAGATAGAGCCCTTACCTCCTCCCTCTGTAACGGTTCAGAGATAGAGCCCTTACCTCCTCCCTCTGTAACAGTTCAGAGATAGAGCCCTTACCTCCTCCCTCTGTAACGGTTCAGAGATAGAGCCCTTACCTCCTCCCTCTGTAACGGTTCAGAGATAGAGCCCTTACCTCCTCCCTCTGTAACGGTTCAGAGATAGAGCCCTTACCTCCTCCCTCTCTGTAACGGTTCAGAGATAGAGCCCTTACCTCCTCCTCCCTCTCTGTAACGGTTCAGAGATAGAGCCCTTACCTCCTCCCTCTGTAATGGTTCAGAGATAGAGCCCTTACCTCCTCCCTCTGTAACGGTTCAGAGATAGAGCCCTTACCTCCTCCCTCTGTAACGGTTCAGAGATAGAGCCCTTACCTCCTCCTCCCTCTGTAACGGTTCAGAGATAGAGCCCTTACCTCCTCCCTCTCTGTAACGGTTCAGAGATAGAGCCCTTACCTCCTCCTCCCTCTGTAATGGTTCAGAGATAGAGCCCTTACCTCCTCCCTCTGTAACGGTTCAGAGATAGAGCCCTTACCTCCTCCCTCTGTAACGGTTCAGAGATAGAGCCCTTACCTCCTCCCTCTCTGTAACGGTTCAGAGATAGAGCCCTTACCTCCTCCCTCTGTAATGGTTCAGAGATAGAGCCCTTACCTCCTCCCTCTGTAACGGTTCAGAGATAGAGCCCTTACCTCCTCCTCCCTCTGTAACGGTTCAGAGATAGAGCCCTTACCTCCTCCCTCTGTAACGGTTCAGAGATAGAGCCCTTACCTCCTCCCTCTGTAACGGTTCAGAGATAGAGCCCTTACCTCCTCCCTCTCTGTAACGGTTCAGAGATAGAGCCCTTACCTCCTCCCTCTGTAACGGTTCAGAGATAGAGCCCTTACCTCCTCCCTCTGTAACGGTTCAGAGATAGAGCCCTTACCTCCTCCCTCTGTAACGGTTCAGAGATAGAGCCCTTACCTCCTCCCTCTGTAACGGTTCAGAGATAGAGCCCTTACCTCCTCCTCCCTCTGTAACGGTTCAGAGATAGAGCCCTTACCTCCTCCTCCCTCTGTAACGGTTCAGAGATAGAGCCCTTACCTCCTCCCTCTGTAACGGTTCAGAGATAGAGCCCTTACCTCCTCCCTCTGTAACGGTTCAGAGATAGAGCCCTTACCTCCTCCTCCCTCTGTAACGGTTCAGAGATAGAGCCCTTACCTCCTCCCTCTGTAACGGTTCAGAGATAGAGCCCTTACCTCCTCCCTCTGTAACGGTTCAGAGATAGAGCCCTTACCTCCTCCCTCTGTAACGGTTCAGAGATAGAGCCCTTACCTCCTCCTCCCTCTATAACGGTTCAGAGATAGAGCCCTTACCTCCTCCCTCTGTAACGGTTCAGAGATAGAGCCCTTACCTCCTCCTCCCTCTGTAATGGTTCAGAGATAGAGCCCTTACCTCCTCCTCCCTCTGTAACGGTTCAGAGATAGAGCCCTTACCTCCTCCCTCTGTAACGGTTCAGCGATAGAGCCCTTACCTCCTCCCTCTCTGTAACGGTTCAGAGATAGAGCCCTTACCTCCTCCCTCTGTAATGGTTCAGAGCCCTTACCTCCTCCCTCTCTGTAACGGTTCAGAGATAGAGCCCTTACCTCCTCCTCCCTCTGTAACGGTTCAGAGATAGAGCCCTTACCTCCTCCCTCTGTAACGGTTCAGAGAGAGAGCCCTTACCTCCTCCCTCTGTAACGGTTCAGAGATAGAGCCCTTACCTCCTCCTCCCTCTGTAACGGTTCAGAGATAGAGCCCTTACCTCCTCCCTCTCTGTAACGGTTCAGAGATAGAGCCCTTACCTCCTCCTCCCTCTGTAACGGTTCAGCGATAGCGCCCTTACCTCCTCCCTCTGTAACGGTTCAGAGATAGAGCCCTTACCTCCTCCCTCTGTAACAGTTCAGAGATAGAGCCCTTACCTCCTCCCTCTGTAACGGTTCAGAGATAGAGCCCTTACCTCCTCCCTCTGTAACGGTTCAGAGATAGAGCCCTTACCTCCTCCCTCTGTAACGGTTCAGAGATAGAGCCCTTACCTCCTCCCTCTGTAACGGTTCAGAGATAGAGCCCTTACCTCCTCCTCCCTCTGTAACGGTTCAGAGATAGAGCCCTTACCTCCTCCTCCCTCTGTAACGGTTCAGAGATAGAGCCCTTACCTCCTCCCTCTGTAACGGTTCAGAGATAGAGCCCTTACCTCCTCCTCCCTCTGTAACGGTTCAGAGATAGAGCCCTTACCTCCTCCCTCTGTAACGGTTCAGAGATAGAGCCCTTACCTCCTCCCTCTGTAACAGTTCAGAGATAGAGCCCTTACCTCCTCCTTCCTCTGTAACGGTTCAGAGATAGAGCCCTTACCTCCTCCTCCCTCTGTAACGGTTCAGAGATAGAGCCCTTACCTCCTCCCTCTGTAACAGTTCAGAGATAGAGCCCTTACCTCCTCCCTCTGTAACGGTTCAGAGATAGAGCCCTTACCTCCTCCTCCCTCTGTAACGGTTCAGAGATAGAGCCCTTACCTCCTCCCTCTGTAACGGTTCAGAGATAGAGCCCTTACCTCCTCCCTCTCTGTAACGGTTCAGAGATAGAGCCCTTACCTCCTCCTCCCTCTGTAACGGTTCAGAGATAGAGCCCTTACCTCCTCCTCCCTCTGTAACGGTTCAGAGATAGAGCCCTTACCTCCTCCCTCTGTAACGGTTCAGAGATAGAGCCCTTACCTCCTCCCTCTGTAACGGTTCAGAGATAGAGCCCTTACCTCCTCCCTCTGTAACAGTTCAGAGATAAAGCCCTTACCTCCTCCTCCCTCTGTAACGGTTCAGAGATAGAGCCCTTACCTCCTCCCCCCTCTGTAATGGTTCAGAGATAGAGCCCTTACCTCCTCCCTCTGTAACAGTTCAGAGATAGAGCCCTTACCTCCTCCTCCCTCTGTAACGGTTCAGAGATAGAGCCCTTACCTCCTCCCTCTGTAACAGTTCAGAGATAGAGCCCTTACCTCCTCCTCCCTCTGTAACGGTTCAGAGATAGAGCCCTTACCTCCTCCCTCTCTGTAACGGTTCAGAGATAGAGCCCTTACCTCCTCCCTCTGTAACGGTTCAGAGATAGAGCCCTTACCTCCTCCTCCCTCTGTAACAGTTCAGAGATAGAGCCCTTACCTCCTCCCTCTGTAACGGTTCAGAGATAGAGCCCTTACCTCCTCCCTCTGTAACAGTTCAGAGATAGAGCCCTTACCTCCTCCCTCTGTAACGGTTCAGAGATAGAGCCCTTACCTCCTCCCTCTGTAACGGTTCAGAGATAGAGCCCTTACCTCCTGCCTCTGTAACGGTTCAGAGATAGAGCCCTTACCTCCTCCCTCTGTAACAGTTCAGAGATAAAGCCCTTACCTCCTCCTCCCTCTGTAACGGTTCAGAGATAGAGCCCTTACCTCCTCCCCCCTCTGTAATGGTTCAGAGATAGAGCCCTTACCTCCTCCCTCTGTAACAGTTCAGAGATAGAGCCCTTACCTCCTCCTCCCTCTGTAACGGTTCAGAGATAGAGCCCTTACCTCCTCCTCCCTCTGTAACGGTTCAGAGATAGAGCCCTTACCTCCTCCCTCTGTAACGGTTCAGAGATAGAGCCCTTACCTCCTCCCTCTGTAACGGTTCAGAGATAGAGCCCTTACCTCCTCCCTCTGTAACGGTTCAGAGATAGAGCCCTTACCTCCTCCCTCTGTAATGGTTCAGAGATAGAGCCCTTACCTCCTTCTCCCTCTGTAACGGTTCAGAGATAGAGCCCTTACCTCCTCCTCCCTCTGTAACGGTTCAGAGATAGAGCCCTTACCTCCTCCTCCCTCTGTAACGGTTCAGAGATAGAGCCCTTACCTCCTCCCTCTGTAACGGTTCAGAGATAGAGCCCTTACCTCCTCCTCCCTCTGTAACGGTTCAGAGATAGAGCCCTTACCTCCTCCCTCTGTAACGGTTCAGAGATAGAGCCCTTACCTCCTCCCTCTGTAACAGTTCAGAGATAGAGCCCTTACCTCCTCCTTCCTCTGTAACGGTTCAGAGATAGAGCCCTTACCTCCTCCTCCCTCTGTAACGGTTCAGAGATAGAGCCCTTACCTCCTCCCTCTGTAACAGTTCAGAGATAGAGCCCTTACCTCCTCCCTCTGTAACGGTTCAGAGATAGAGCCCTTACCTCCTCCTCCCTCTGTAACGGTTCAGAGATAGAGCCCTTACCTCCTCCCTCTGTAACGGTTCAGAGATAGAGCCCTTACCTCCTCCCTCTCTGTAACGGTTCAGAGATAGAGCCCTTACCTCCTCCTCCCTCTGTAACGGTTCAGAGATAGAGCCCTTACCTCCTCCTCCCTCTGTAACGGTTCAGAGATAGAGCCCTTACCTCCTCCCTCTGTAACGGTTCAGAGATAGAGCCCTTACCTCCTCCCTCTGTAACGGTTCAGAGATAGAGCCCTTACCTCCTCCCTCTGTAACAGTTCAGAGATAAAGCCCTTACCTCCTCCTCCCTCTGTAACGGTTCAGAGATAGAGCCCTTACCTCCTCCCCCCTCTGTAATGGTTCAGAGATAGAGCCCTTACCTCCTCCCTCTGTAACAGTTCAGAGATAGAGCCCTTACCTCCTCCTCCCTCTGTAACGGTTCAGAGATAGAGCCCTTACCTCCTCCCTCTGTAACAGTTCAGAGATAGAGCCCTTACCTCCTCCTCCCTCTGTAACGGTTCAGAGATAGAGCCCTTACCTCCTCCCTCTCTGTAACGGTTCAGAGATAGAGCCCTTACCTCCTCCCTCTGTAACGGTTCAGAGATAGAGCCCTTACCTCCTCCTCCCTCTGTAACAGTTCAGAGATAGAGCCCTTACCTCCTCCCTCTGTAACGGTTCAGAGATAGAGCCCTTACCTCCTCCCTCTGTAACGGTTCAGAGATAGAGCCCTTACCTCCTCCCTCTGTAACAGTTCAGAGATAGAGCCCTTACCTCCTCCCTCTGTAACGGTTCAGAGATAGAGCCCTTACCTCCTCCCTCTGTAACGGTTCAGAGATAGAGCCCTTACCTCCTCCCTCTGTAACGGTTCAGAGATAGAGCCCTTACCTCCTCCCTCTGTAACAGTTCAGAGATAAAGCCCTTACCTCCTCCTCCCTCTGTAACGGTTCAGAGATAGAGCCCTTACCTCCTCCCCCCTCTGTAATGGTTCAGAGATAGAGCCCTTACCTCCTCCCTCTGTAACAGTTCAGAGATAGAGCCCTTACCTCCTCCTCCCTCTGTAACGGTTCAGAGATAGAGCCCTTACCTCCTCCTCCCTCTGTAACGGTTCAGAGATAGAGCCCTTACCTCCTCCCTCTGTAACAGTTCAGAGATAGAGCCCTTACCTCCTCCTCCCTCTGTAACGGTTCAGAGATAGAGCCCTTACCTCCTCCCTCTCTGTAACGGTTCAGAGATAGAGCCCTTACCTCCTCCCTCTGTAACGGTTCAGAGATAGAGCCCTTACCTCCTCCTCCCTCTGTAACAGTTCAGAGATAGAGCCCTTACCTCCTCCCTCTGTAACGGTTCAGAGATAGAGCCCTTACCTCCTCCCTCTGTAACGGTTCAGAGATAGAGCCCTTACCTCCTCCCTCTGTAACAGTTCAGAGATAGAGCCCTTACCTCCTCCCTCTTTAACGGTTCAGAGATAGAGCCCTTACCTCCTCCCTCTGTAACGGTTCAGAGATAGAGCCCTTACCTCCTCCCTCTGTAACGGTTCAGAGATAGAGCCCTTACCTCCTCCCTCTCTGTAACGGTTCAGAGATAGAGCCCTTACCTCCTCCTCCCTCTCTGTAACGGTTCAGAGATAGAGCCCTTACCTCCTCCCTCTGTAATGGTTCAGAGATAGAGCCCTTACCTCCTCCCTCTGTAACGGTTCAGAGATAGAGCCCTTACCTCCTCCCTCTGTAACGGTTCAGAGATAGAGCCCTTACCTCCTCCTCCCTCTGTAACGGTTCAGAGATAGAGCCCTTACCTCCTCCCTCTCTGTAACGGTTCAGAGATAGAGCCCTTACCTCCTCCTCCCTCTGTAATGGTTCAGAGATAGAGCCCTTACCTCCTCCCTCTGTAACGGTTCAGAGATAGAGCCCTTACCTCCTCCCTCTGTAACGGTTCAGAGATAGAGCCCTTACCTCCTCCCTCTCTGTAACGGTTCAGAGATAGAGCCCTTACCTCCTCCCTCTGTAATGGTTCAGAGATAGAGCCCTTACCTCCTCCCTCTGTAACGGTTCAGAGATAGAGCCCTTACCTCCTCCTCCCTCTGTAACGGTTCAGAGATAGAGCTCTTACCTCCTCCCTCTGTAACGGTTCAGAGATAGAGCCCTTACCTCCTCCTCCCTCTGTAACGGTTCAGAGATAGAGCCCTTACCTCCTCCTCCCTCTGTAACGGTTCAGAGATAGAGCCCTTACCTCCTCCTCCCTCTGTAATGGTTCAGAGATAGAGCCCTTACCTCCTCCTCCCTCTGTAACGGTTCAGAGATAGAGCCCTTACCTCCTCCCTCTGTAACGGTTCAGAGATAGAGCCCTTACCTCCTCCCTCTCTGTAACGGTTCAGAGATAGAGCCCTTACCTCCTCCCTCTGTAATGGTTCAGAGATAGAGCCCTTACCTCCTCCTCCCTCTGTAACGGTTCAGAGATAGAGCCCTTACCTCCTCCCTCTGTAATGGTTCAGAGATAGAGCCCTTACCTCCTCCCTCTGTAACGGTTCAGAGATAGAGCCCTTACCTCCTCCTCCCTCTGTAACGGTTCAGAGATAGAGCCCTTACCTCCTCCCTCTGTAACGGTTCAGAGATAGAGCCCTTACCTCCTCCTCCCTCTGTAACGGTTCAGAGATAGAGCCCTTACCTCCTCCCTCTGTAACGGTTCAGAGATAGAGCCCTTACCTCCTCCTCCCTCTGTAACGGTTCAGAGATAGAGCCCTTACCTCCTCCTCCCTCTGTAACGGTTCAGAGATAGAGCCCTTACCTCCTCCCTCTGTAACGGTTCAGAGATAGAGCCCTTACCTCCTCCCTCTGTAACGGTTCAGAGATAGAGCCCTTACCTCCTCCTCCCTCTGTAACGGTTCAGAGATAGAGCCCTTACCTCCTCCCTCTGTAACGGTTCAGAGATAGAGCCCTTACCTCCTCCCTCTGTAACGGTTCAGAGATAGAGCCCTTACCTCCTCCCTCTGTAACGGTTCAGAGATAGAGCCCTTACCTCCTCCTCCCTCTGTAACGGTTCAGAGATAGAGCCCTTACCTCCTCCCTCTGTAAAGGTTCAGAGATAGAGCCCTTACCTCCTCCTCCCTCTGTAATGGTTCAGAGATAGAGCCCTTACCTCCTCCTCCCTCTGTAACGGTTCAGAGATAGAGCCCTTACCTCCTCCCTCTGTAACGGTTCAGAGATAGAGCCCTTACCTCCTCCCTCTCTGTAACGGTTCAGAGATAGAGCCCTTACCTCCTCCCTCTGTAATGGTTCAGAGATAGAGCCCTTACCTCCTCCCTCTCTGTAACGGTTCAGAGATAGAGCCCTTACCTCCTCCTCCCTCTGTAACGGTTCAGAGATAGAGCCCTTACCTCCTCCCTCTGTAACGGTTCAGAGATAGAGCCCTTACCTCCTCCCTCTGTAACGGTTCAGAGATAGAGCCCTTACCTCCTCCTCCCTCTGTAACGGTTCAGAGATAGAGCCCTTACCTCCTCCCTCTCTGTAACGGTTCAGAGATAGAGCCCTTACCTCCTCCTCCCTCTGTAACGGTTCAGAGATAGCGCCCTTACCTCCTCCCTCTGTAACGGTTCAGAGATAGAGCCCTTACCTCCTCCCTCTGTAACGGTTCAGAGATAGAGCCCTTACCTCCTCCCTCTGTAACGGTTCAGAGATAGAGCCCTTACCTCCTCCCTCTGTAACGGTTCAGAGATAGAGCCCTTACCTCCTCCCTCTGTAACGGTTCAGAGATAGAGCCCTTACCTCCTCCCTCTGTAACGGTTCAGAGATAGAGCCCTTACCGCCTCCCTCTGTAACGGTTCAGAGATAGAGCCCTTACCTCCTCCCTCTGTAACGGTTCAGAGATAGAGCCCTTACCTCCTTCTCCCTCTGTAACGGTTCAGAGATAGAGCCCTTACCTCCTCCTCCCTCTGTAACGGTTCAGAGATAGAGCCCTTACCTCCTCCTCCCTCTGTAACGGTTCAGAGATAGAGCCCTTACCTCCTCCCTCTGTAACGGTTCAGAGATAGAGCCCTTACCTCCTCCCTCTGTAACGGTTCAGAGATAGAGCCCTTACCTCCTCCTCCCTCTGTAACGGTTCAGAGATAGAGCCCTTACCTCCTCCCTCTGTAACGGTTCAGAGATAGAGCCCCTACCTCCTCCTCCCTCTGTAACGGTTCAGAGATAGAGCCCTTACCTCCTCCCTCTGTAACGGTTCAGAGATAGAGCCCTTACCTCCTCCCTCTGTAACGGTTCAGAGATAGAGCCCTTACCTCCTCCTCCCTCTGTAACGGTTCAGAGATAGAGCCCTTACCTCCTCCCTCTGTAACAGTTCAGAGATAGAGCCCTTACCTCCTCCTCCCTCTGTAACGGTTCAGAGATAGAGCCCTTACCTTCTCCTCCCTCTGTAACAGTTCAGAGATAGAGCCCTTACCTCCTCCTCCCTCTGTAACGGTTCAGAGATAGAGCCCTTACCTCCTCCCTCTCTGTAACGGTTCAGAGATAGAGCCCTTACCTCCTCCCTCTGTAACGGTTCAGAGATAGAGCCCTTACCTCCTCCCTCTGTAACAGTTCAGAGATAAAGCCCTTACCTCCTCCTCCCTCTGTAACGGTTCAGAGATAGAGCCCTTACCTCCTCCCTCTGTTACAGTTCAGAGATAGAGCCCTTACCTCCTCCTCCCTCTGTAACGGTTCAGAGATAGAGCCCTTACCTCCTCCTCCCTCTGTAACGGTTCAGAGATAGAGCCCTTACCTCCTCCCTTTGTAACAGTTCAGAGATAGAGCCCTTACCTCCTCCTCCCTCTGTAACGGTTCAGAGATAGAGCCCTTACCTCCTCCTCCCTCTGTAACAGTTCAGAGATAGAGCCCTTACCTCCTCCCTCTGTAACGGTTCAGAGATAGAGCCCTTACCTCCTCCCTCTGTAACGGTTCAGAGATAGAGCCCTTACCTCCTCCCTCTGTAACAGTTCAGAGATAGAGCCCTTACCTCCTCCCTCTGTAACGGTTCAGAGATAGAGCCCTTACCTCCTCCCTCTGTAACGGTTCAGAGATAGAGCCCTTACCTCCTCCCTCTGTAACGGTTCAGAGATAGAGCCCTTACCTCCTCCCTCTCTGTAACGGTTCAGAGATAGAGCCCTTACCTCCTCCTCCCTCTCTGTAACGGTTCAGAGATAGAGCCCTTACCTCCTCCCTCTGTAATGGTTCAGAGATAGAGCCCTTACCTCCTCCCTCTGTAACGGTTCAGAGATAGAGCCCTTACCTCCTCCCTCTGTAACGGTTCAGAGATAGAGCCCTTACCTCCTCCTCCCTCTGTAACGGTTCAGAGATAGAGCCCTTACCTCCTCCCTCTCTGTAACGGTTCAGAGATAGAGCCCTTACCTCCTCCTCCCTCTGTAATGGTTCAGAGATAGAGCCCTTACCTCCTCCCTCTGTAACGGTTCAGAGATAGAGCCCTTACCTCCTCCCTCTGTAACGGTTCAGAGATAGAGCCCTTACCTCCTCCCTCTCTGTAACGGTTCAGAGATAGAGCCCTTACCTCCTCCCTCTGTAATGGTTCAGAGATAGAGCCCTTACCTCCTCCCTCTGTAACGGTTCAGAGATAGAGCCCTTACCTCCTCCTCCCTCTGTAACGGTTCAGAGATAGAGCCCTTACCTCCTCCCTCTGTAACGGTTCAGAGATAGAGCCCTTACCTCCTCCCTCTGTAACGGTTCAGAGATAGAGCCCTTACCTCCTCCCTCTCTGTAACGGTTCAGAGATAGAGCCCTTACCTCCTCCCTCTGTAACGGTTCAGAGATAGAGCCCTTACCTCCTCCCTCTGTAACGGTTCAGAGATAGAGCCCTTACCTCCTCCCTCTGTAACGGTTCAGAGATAGAGCCCTTACCTCCTCCTCCCTCTGTAACGGTTCAGAGATAGAGCCCTTACCTCCTCCCTCTGTAACGGTTCAGCGATAGAGCCCTTACCTCCTCCTCCCTCTGTAACGGTTCAGAGATAGAGCCCTTACCTCCTCCTCCCTCTGTAACGGTTCAGAGATAGAGCCCTTACCTCCTCCCTCTGTAACGGTTCAGAGATAGAGCC